>NW_024070210.1:48460807-48541802 GCF_014754425.2 Oryx dammah
ACACGACTGAGCAACTTCACTTTTACAGATCCATCTTACATAGGAGAAACTGTTTTGGAATTCTCTGTTTTAAAACAAAACAAAACAAAACTCTAAAAATCCCCAAGCAATCAACAGTGAATAAAAACTATTACTCTGCAAGGGAGAAAAAAAAAAGTGATCAGAAAGATTTTTTAAAGAATTGAGATAGACATAAAAACTTAAGTGTCTAGTTAATCTTGCATTCCCTGGAAATGTCCTTCAAGAAAGACACATCACCCCAGAATTAAGCCTTAAGAATCACAGCTAAGTGCACAGGTTGTTGATATGCCAGACTTTCCCTCATACCGATAAATACATTCAGGCTGTACTAATCTGACATGCCATCACTTCCAGAGGTTAAAAATAAACAAGTGGGGCAGTGACACCACAAAGTCATTTTTTTCTCCTCCCCAATAAGAAATTTAACAAATTTCTATTAAGAGCACTTAATACTTCCTTGCAATAAAACATAATATACATATACACACATGCATGTATATATTTTAATGTACATACTACCACACTGAGGAAAAAGAGAATATGTTGGTCAGTTTCAGAAAAATGTTTCATGCTTCATGCTAAAAAACCAACTTGAGATTATACAAACCAATCTGAATTCTGATAAAATGATTTAATTTTGGTAACACTGTCTATACTAACACTAAATTAGACATTCAGAAAGGTCATCTCTAAATAGAAATTTAAAATGAGTTAATACTTTCATACTGATGAAAATGGTTTATCAAGAAAACAAGATTTTAAATTGTAAAAATATTAAATTTGCCATTTTTATTTACAACTTCTCCACTTAGTAATTTATAACTTAAAACATGACACGAGAGGTAGACAGTGGAAGGTGGGAGGAGGGAGAGGAGGAAAGCCGCACCAGACCTCTGACTGAAGTCTAAAAGAAGTTCGGGGCATGGCTGTTGAGTTAGCTCCTGTATAATGCATGCATTCACTGCACTCGGGAAATATTGCTGAGAGAGAGAGTCCCTGGCTTCATGGTGCTAATATTCTAACAAAGCAAACTATGAACTTATTTGATTATTTTACTACAGCTGTAATGCCTGGTAATTAGAACCTAAGAGGAGAGTGATTATGGACCTGATTTACCTTAACTATTCAGGAAAGATTATTTCCTTCTGGGATTACTGAGTTGAGTTCTGAAGGATAAGTAGAAATTTACCAAGCAGGTGTTAGAGGTGGGAAAGCAGTGGAGCAGTGAGCCTTTTAAAACATCTGTAGGGTCATGTCACCCCTCTGCTAAGAGCCTTCCATCTCACTCAGAGGGAAAGCCTAAGTCTTAGTGCTTACTAGGCCTGCAAGGGCCTACACAAATCTGCGCCCCCCTCTATCTCTGAGCTCACTTGCACACGCTGAGGCACTTGTCAACACTTGGCCTGTTTGGGGTGGCCTTCTCACAACTTATGTATCTGCTGTTCCCTCAGCCTGGAAAACTTCCTTCAAATATGGTTCCTTCTATTACACTACAGTAATTCAGTAATTAGAATCAGGAAGTAATCCAAATTCTCTGTGTAAACTGATTACATGTTAAACTGAAAAGCTCTTTGAATTTTATTGTGGTTAAAAAATAACAGGCAACATATATTGAGTACTTACCATGTGCCAGATTCCATACTCAGTGTTTCACATGAATTATCTTTAATCTTCATTACAATACTAGCAGGTAAACACTATTACTGTTTTCATTTTACTGATTAAGGAGAAAACTTCAAAAGGTTATATGACTTAAGTGGCAAACCAACGCAACTAGTTACAGAATATCATATAATGATTTAGACCACCACACTGGATTGCCTCTTTGTGACTCTGATTATTTACACTTTAAAACTGTTAAATATGTAAGATTTTAAAGGTAAAAGTTATTCTATTTTGTAAGTTTTTATGCCTGGCAGAGAAATTTTCTAACCATCTTAAAGAGAAAATTAATTTAGGATAGTACAACTACCTCATTTGTTCAAAAAATATGTTAAAGAAAAAAGTGAAAACTAACACACTGTGCTTTATAATTGCAAATACATAAAATAGTGATGTCTTAATGTGTGCTGTGACAAGACCCACACAAGTATTTAACCAGTTATGATGAAGCTCGAAGCAATACTTAGACAAATACCTAAAGTAATGAAAGACTGGTCCATAGAGGATGAAGACAAGCAAAGACTGCAGAGAAAAAGAGTAGAGACAAATGCAACTTCATCTCTGAGTTTTTAGAAACCCATGTCCTACTGTTAAGTATCTATCAACATATGAAACAAAAACACTACCTCAAATGCTCCTACTGCCTTTGACCCTTCAGAATTACAATTAGAGAAACAATCTTTCTACTTCTAGTCAATATAGTTCATTTGTCAGTTGCTTAAAAAAATTAAAACATCTAAAATTAGATCACGGTGATTGAAAACTCTGCAAATATACTAAAACCCACTGAACTGTATGCTTAAAACAGATGAACTTAACAGTATGCAAATTATCTTATTAAAGCTATTTAAAAATCAGAATAAAATCAGAATCTACACAAGAAATGCTCAATAATTACGTTCTTATAAAATTAATTTTAAATGGAGAATATTAAATAGTTATAGACAAAACTGGGCACAAAACAAGGCTACTCTCCCTTGAGCTCCACCACTTAGGTTGCTCACTTTTTGCTTGTAACTTTTATAGCAAAGTTTCTTGAATTTAGTGTTACAACATATTCCTGAGATATTTTACAAGTAATTGATTACTAAAGGATAAAGTACCAAAGTGTAAGAAAGATGATATTTGTAGACAATATACAGTTGGGGCTTGTTTTTTAATCTACTCTGACAGCTTTTGTCTTTTAATTTAGAATATTCACATTTAAAGTGACCAATACAGTTGAATTAATATGTACCATATTTGTAACTGTTTACTATTCATTGCCCTTTCCTTTTTTTCTTTTTCTGGTCTGCTCCACTTTCTCCCTTCCTTGGTTCTTCTTTCAAGTATTTTATATGAGTCTATGTTCTATACTCTCTTGGTGTACCCATTATACTTCCTTTGTAAATCTATTTACTGGTTACCCTAGGAGACTTTTATGACTGCTCTAAGTTCACTTCCAAGTAACACTATACCACTTGACAGTGCAAGTGCATTCTAAGAGTATTCCTTGTTCCTCCCTTCTGTCCCTTGTAACATTATTGTCATTCATTACACTGATCCACAGCTATAACCACCAAACACATTATTCTGAACTATTAGCCATTAAATCAATTAATGAAAAATAAAAGATTTCATTTGAACTTAATTTATTACTTTTCATTCTTCCTATCTTTATGCAGACTTGAGTGTCTGGTCTATATCATGTTTCTTCTCCTTCTAGGACTTTTTTTGTTTAACATTTCTTGCAAAGCAGATCCTCTCATTTTCATTGCTCTGAGAAAGCCTTTATTTCTCCTTCACTTCTGAAGGATAACTTCACGATACAGAATTCCAATTTTCTTCTTTCAGTGCTAAATATTTTACTCTACTCTGTTGGTTGCTTGCTTGTTTATTTGGTTTCTGAAGAGAAGTCTGATGTAATGATGCATTTCTTACTTTTCTTCCTTTGTAGGTAAGATGGTTATTTTCCTCTGACTTCTTTCAAGATGTCCTCTTTGTATTTAATTTCCTGCAGTTTGAACATAATATGCTTAGGTGTAGATATTAGGTGTGGGGCTTCCCTGATAGCTCAGTTGGTAAAGAATCCACCTGTGATGCAGGAGACCCTGGTTCAATTCCTGGGTGGGGAAGATCCACTAGAGAAGGGATAGGCTACCCACTCCAGTATTCTTGGGCTTCCCTCATGGCTCAGCTGGTAAAGAATCGACCTACAGTGTGGGAGACCTGGGTTTGATCCCTGAGTTGGGAAGAACCCCTGGAGAAGGGAATGGCCATCCACTCCAGTATTCTGGTCTGGAGAATTCCATGGAGGGTACAGTACATGGGGTCACAGAGTTGGACATGACTGAGTGACTTTCACTTTCACTTTCATTAGGTGTAGATGTTTTTGTTACTTATCTGGCTTGGTATTCTGAGCTTCCTGGATCTGTGGTATGGTATTTGTCATTAACTGGGAAAATTCTGCCATTAAAAAGTTCAAATATTTTTTTCTGTTCCCTTTTTTCTTTCTTCTTCTGGTATTCCAACTACACATTACATTTTCCATAATCATCCCACAGTCTCAGATATTCTGTTACATTTTTTTATTCTTTCTTCTACCTTGCATCTTGGTTTTGGAAATTTCTATTTACATATCTTCACACTCACTGATTCATTCCTCAGTCAAGTCCAGTCAGTCTACTGATGGACCCATCAAAGGCATTCTCCATTTCTGTTAGAGTATTTTTGACCTCTAGCTTTTTTTTTTTTGGTTCTTTCTTTGAGTTTCCACCTCTCTGCTTACATTACACATAGGTTCTTGCATGCTGTTCACTTTTTCTAATTAGCACCCTTAGCATATTAATCTAGTGTTTTTAAATTCAGTCTGATAATTCCAAAATCTGTATCATGTGCAAGTCTGATTCTGATGCTTGGCTTACCTCTTCACATTGTGGCTTTTGCCTTTGAATATGACTACAATTTTTCGTTGAAAGATAGACATGATGATGTTGGTGAAAGTAATTGAGATAGCTCCTTACTGTGAGGTTTTATGTAATTCTGGCTAGAAGTTAGGCTGTATTAATTTGCCACTGCTGTGGTGTCTGAAGCTAAAATTTTCTCTAACTTACTTGTTTTTCTCTCCCGTGTTGTTTTTAAGAGTACCTATAAGGTACTTCAGAGAAGGCGTTGGTACCCCACTCCAGTGTTCTTGCCTGGAGAATCCCAGGGATGAGGGAGCCTGGTGGGCTGCCGTCTATGGGGTCACACAGAGTCGGACACGACTGAAGTGACTTAGCAGCAGCATAAGGTACTTACTAAATAAGGTCTGAGGCTTACAGTTGTTTTAGCTGTAATCCCATTATTATACAGAAGCCCTACTGATTAGGTAAAATTGCAGGGGGGGTTGGGATTCTATTGTCCTATGATTAGGTCTCAGGTCATTTAGTGGGCTTGAGTTGGGGTACTTCCCTTCCCCCACATGGAAGATTAGAGGGGGCTAGATTTCGGTATTTTCTTTCCCTCTGGTCAGTTAACCTTTAGTAAGTGGCTCAGTGGTAAAGACTCCACCTGCCAATGCAGGACTCATGGGTTCAGTCTCTGGACTGGGTAGATTCCCTGGAGAAGGAAATAGCAACCCACTCTAGTATTCTTGCCTGGGAAACCCCATGGACAGAGGAGCCTGGCTGACTACAGTCCATGGGGTCGCAAAAGAGGTGGAAACAACTTAGCAATTAAACAACAACAAAGTCTCAGGTGGTTAGCTCTGGTAAAAGTTTCCCTGGAGGCAGGTCTTGTTAAAGAGAACAGAGAGCGCTGGATGTGTTTCAAAATAGCTACTTTTCTTCTTTTATTCTTGTTGTGACAACAGGAATGAAGACTTTCAAACTCTTTATGTGTTAGACCAGAAACCAAAAGTCAACAGACTTTCTCATCATCACTGGGAGCTGAGGGAAGACTATAACTGAAACATAACTCTCATTAGCATTCTATTATGATTTGCATATAATCCTGATTTTACCCAAGGTAGAATTATAAGACAATTAAGACCTGACTACTGTCAATTCTTTGTCAATGTAAGACAGTAAAGATTGAAAATAGTTATTTATATTCCTTGAACAGTTTTCTCAGGTAGCAGTGGTATATAGGGTCTACAAACGGCTGCCCAAGGGCCAAATCCTGCCAGCAGTGAGATAAATGTGGCCATACTCATTCATTTATATATTGTTGATGGCACGTTCCGAATACACTGGCAGGGTAATATAGTTGCAACTCTATGTGCTACAAAGTAGAAAATATTTAATATTAGGCCCTTGAGAGCAAAACCTTGCTGACTCCTGGATTATACATCTCATATTTTCTTGCACATGTGGTCCCTGGCAGTGTGTCTGTGGGTGTTTGTGTGTCTTTTAATTGTCAACCAGGGCTAAGTACAATGATGACTAAGCACTATCTGTTTCATTTTTATTCATCAGTTCATCACTGAAACTAAAGATTTTGACTTAGTGGGAATCTTTTGCAACACAGAGTAAATTGTGCTATTTTAGCAGAATTATATTCAAATATTCAGTTCAGTTCAGTCGCTCAGTTGTGTCCGACTCTTTGCGACCCCATGAATTGCAGCATGTCAGGCCTCCCTGTCCATCACCAACTCCCAGAGTTCACTAAAACTCATGTCCATCGAGTCGGTGATACCATCCAGCCATCTCATCCTCTGTCATCCTCTTCTCCTGCCACCAATCCATCCCAGCATCAGAGTCTTTTCCAATGAGTCAACTCTTCGCATGAGGTGGCCAAAGTACTGGAGTTTCAGCTTTAGCATCAGTCCTTCCAAAGAACACCCAGGACTGATCTCTTTTAGGATGGACTGGTTGGATCTTCTTGCAGTCCAAGGGACTCTCAAGAGTCTTCTCCAATACCACAGTTCAAAAGCATCAATTCTTCAGCGCTCAGCCTTCTTCACAGTCCAACTCTCACATCCGTACATGACCACTGGAAAAACCATAGCCTTGACTAGACGGACCTTTGTTGGCAAAGTAATGTCTCTGCTTTTGAATATGCTGTCTAGGTTGGTCATAACTTTCCTTTCAAGCAGTAAGTGTCTTTTAATTTCATGGCTGCAATCACCATCTGCAGTGATTTTGGAGCCCCCCAAATAGTCTGACACTGTTTCCACTGTTTGTCTTTCTATTTTCCATGAAGTGATGGGACTGGATGCCATGATCTTCGTTTTCTGAATGATGAGCTTTAAGCCAACTTTTTCACTCTCCTCTTTCACTTTCATCAAGAGGCTTTTTAGTTCCTCTTCACTTTCTGCCATAAGGGTGGTATCATCTGCATATCTGAGGTTATTGATATTTCTCCTGGCAATCTTGATTCCAGCTTGTGCTTCTTCCAGCCCAATGTTTCTCATGATGTACTCTGCAAAGAAGTTAAATAAGCAGCGTGACAATATACAGCCTTGACGTACTCCTTTTCCTATTTGGAACCAGTCTGTTGTTCCATGTCCACTTCTAACTGTTGCTTCCTGACCTACATACAGGTTTCTCAAGAGGCAGGTCAGGTGGTCTGGTATTCCCATCTTTTTCAGAATTTTCCACAGTTGATTGTGATCCACATAGTCAAAGGCTTTGGCATAGTCAATAAAGCAGAAATAGATGTTTTTCTGGAACTCTCTTGCTTTTTCCATGATCCAGCGGATGTTGGCCATTTGGTCTCTGGTTCCTCTTCCTTTTCTAAAACCAGCTTGAACATTTGGTTCACGGTTCACGTATTGCTGAAGCCTGGCTTGGAGAATTTTGAGCATTACTTTCCTAGCGTGTGAGATGAATGCAATTGTGCGGTAGTTTGAGCATTCTTTGGCATTGCCTTTCTTTGGGATTGGAATGAAAACTGACCTTTTCCAGTCCTGTGGCCACTGCTGAGTTTTTCAAATTTGCTGGCATGTTGAGTGCAACACTTTCACAGCATCATCTTTTAGGATTTGAAATAGCTCAATTGGAATTCCATCACCTCCACTAGCTTTGTTTGTAGTGATGCTTCCTAAGGCCCACTTGACTTCGCATTCCAGGATGTCTGGCTGTAGGTGAGTGATCACACCATCGTGATTATCTGGGTCCTGAAGATCTTTTTTGTACAGTTCTTTTGTGTATTCCTGCCACCTCTTCTTAATAACTTCTGCTTCAGTCAGGTCCATACCATTTCTGTCCTTTATTGTAGCCATCTTTGCATGAAATGTTCCCTTGGTATCTCTAATTTTCCTGAAGAGATCTTTAGTCTTTCCCATTGTATTGTTTTACTCTATTTTTCTGCATTGATCATTTTGGAAGGCTTTATTGTCTCTCCTTGCTATTCTTTGCAACTCTGCATTCAGATGGATGCATCTTTCCTTTTCTCCTTTGCCTTTTGCTTCTCTTCTCTTCTCCACTCAGCAAACCAAGTAGCATCATATAAATGCAATTTTAAAGCTTAAGGGGTCTTTTAAAGATAAACGAGTTGCTGTACCTCTCTGAAAGAATATCAGACCAAATAAACAAAAAAGACTCTGTGTCAGATAAACAGGCTCAGCAGAGTAGCCTCCTTATGAATTGCAAACACTTCAGGTCCTCAGAATTATTTTCCTATTTTGGTCATTCCCTCCTTAATTCCCAGTTAAATCCACCTCCCTGAGTTACTTGCCCTCACTCACAGGTTTCCTTTGCTGTCTTCAGGTTTTAGCTATGACTCAGCAAGTTACTTTAGCTTTCGATCTTGGCTCCTACAATAAGATGGTCAAATCTTTCACTAGGACCAAACTAACAAGAAGCTATCTCCAGGCAGATAGCTTTAATGTTAAGGGAATCTTCAAAAGTCCAAGTTGATCTCTTGGGAACTAAGCTGGGACACAGCTGATCAGTCCAGAAAACCCTAACTAAACGCAGTTGACCTCTGAACAATATAGAGGTCAAGGATGCCTACCCCCGTGCAATCAAAAACCTGAGTAAAACTTTACACAGTCACCCTAAGTATCTGTGCTTCTACATACACGGATTCAACCAACCATCGGGTGTAGTACCATATCATGTATTTATTGAAAAAATTCCACATAAATGTAGACCTGCCCAGTTCATACCCAAGTTGTTCAGGGTCGGTGTACTACTGTACACCGATTCATGAAAGGCTACTTAACTATGTAGTAGTTACCTGCTCAGTATTTTCTGTTAAATAATTTTATTTATTTATTTTTGGCTGTGCTATCTTCATTGCTGCTCAGGCTTTTCTTCAGTTGTGGTGAGCAGAAGCTACTGTCTAGTTGTGGTGTGCAGGCTTCTCATTGAGATGTCTTCTCGTGTTGCAGAGCACGGGCTCTAGGGTGTGAGGGCTTCAGCGGTTATGCCTCCTGGGCTCTAGAGTACAGGATCAACAGTTGTGGCGAATGTGGCTTAGTTGCTCCACAGCATGTAGGATCTTCCTGGATTAAGCATTGAATTTGTGTCTCCTGTTCTGGCAGGAGGATTCTTTACCACTGAGTCACCAGGGAAGTTCTGCTCAGCACTTTTTAAGTGAGATACTTATATGAGTATATCTCACTTGGTATATACATTTAAAAAAATCTAAATATAGTAAAAAATATTTGATCAGTAGAACTGAAACTAAAAATACATGATTTTTTCCAATTTCACCAACATAATTTTAAAAAAGCAACTGATATAATGCCTCTATTATATAAAATGCAGCATGAGTTTAGTAACTTGTCTGGGGTGAAAATTAAGACATTAAATATATCAAATACAGAAACATTAATATGTATAAAAAACAAATTATCTTTAAGAATATAGTAAACAAAATGGTATGCAATAGTACCTACTGTCACATGAGACATAAAAAGATGCAAAAGATGTAGCCCTTAGCTTCAAAGAACTTGCTCTTTATTAAACATCATAGGCGAGACTCCCTTGGTGGTCTCGTGGTTAATAATTCAGTATTCAATGCAGGGGATGTGGGTTTAATCCCTGGTCTGGGAGCTAACAGTCTACACACTACAGGGCAAATAAACCCACACACTGCAACAAGAGAAACCCACACACCACAACTAGAGAAAGCCCACACAAGGCAAGAAGACCTATAATAATAGTAATAATAAAATGGAATAGGAAACTAATAATAACAATAATAATAATAAACAGCATAGGAAAAAATTAACAATGACTGCTAAATTGTACAGACCTCAATATATGAAATGAGGTCAAGAAAAAGCATACGTGGACTAGAGAAAAGAATGATGAATAGTACAATGACTTGAGATATGACTTCAAGCTAGTTGAAATGTGATTAAGCAGGATTTGGACACAGGGGAGTAGAGATTCTAGAAAAGATAACAAAGCAGGACCACAAGATATAAGGCAAATAGAAAAGCGCCTCCTGCACTGAAGTGGATCAAATGCTTGCAAACAGTAAGGAACAGCGTTGGATGGATTGTACAGGGCTAGATTACACAGGCTTTTTTTTTTTTTTTAATATTTATTTATTTGGCTGAATTGAGCCTTAGTTGCAGCACATGCAATCTCTCTTGCAGCATGCTGGCTTCTCTCTAGTTCTGGTGCTCAGGCTCAGTAGTTGAAGTGCATGGGCTTAGTTGCCCCAAGGCATGTGAAATGTTAGTTCCTTGACTAGGGATCAAACCAACGTCCTCTGCAATGGAAGGTGGATTCTTAACCACTGGACCACCAAAGAAGTCCCTACACAGGCCTCTGAAACCTGACAAACACTCAGACATGACACAGCAGGCAAGATGAAATTACTGTAGGTTTTAGAAGGGGACTATGTGAAAAAAGATGTTTCAGAAGACTTAGTTTGGCAGCAATATACAGCCTACTTGAGTTGGGGGGAAAGGCTAGGGGAAGAGAACAGCTATTTCGCTGCTATAATAATCCAGGAATGAGATGGTAAAGCACTTAGCTACGGTCCTGGCAGTAGAAATGGGAAGATAGGGAAAAACTTAAGTGACAAGGCAAACTTGGCAATATGTTAAAATTCTGGGTAAGGGATAAGAGAGCAAAATCAAATATGAAACCAATATTGCTAGCCTGACAGAATGAAGGAACAGTGATATCTGCTACCAAAGGACTACAGTAACTGGAAAGGAAAGCAAATTGAAGTGGCAAGGCATCATAGCACAGAAGAAGGGTTAGCGTGAAAAGGCCAAGTTTAAGACGACACTGGGGGCAACCTGTACTCTGGCGAATGAATGAGTAGATGTGGTTAGAGCTGTCTTATCAGCCTATTTCTTGACTTTAGCAAAGACATAAAAATAAAAAAAAGAATGCATGGCTGAGAAATAAGTGTTTGGATATTCATAATTAAAAAGCATCTAGAGGAAATACACAGAAAAGATAAAATATTAATCAGAAGAAGTAATGTCCCCAAATCAGAGATCCTACATCCTTGCTCATGGAATCCCTAATGCCTGGCCTCTGAGTAGCTGATCCAAAGGTGACTCTCAAAAATGAATGAATGGAAACTTCCCAGGTATGAAGCAATCTTAATAAGAAGAAAAGTTATAGGCAAAATGAAAAATAAAGACTCAAATAAAGGTCACTGAATTGGCAAGGAGAGCAGGAAGCCAGACTGCAGGAATTAAAAAGACAGAGAAAAGATCTGAAGGAAAGATAGCAGCAAGAGGCAACAGCACGGTAGACAAAGGGCATTAACTTATTTCTTTGGATATTTTTTCACACTAAAAATATTTGCTCATTTTTAAAAATTTGGAGAAAATAACAAAGCAGAGGGGGGAAAAATCACACATTGTTCCACCACCTAAGTGCAGGCACAGTTAATGCATTTAAAATATATGTTCAAACTTAAAACACCAAAAATCTGAGTGGGCTTGCATATGATACAATGGAGTATCTAAGGGACTAGAGGAAGGTAAAGGGATAAGGAAATAGTAAAACTGGCTAGCAATGATTACTATATTTCTCAAATCCTTTCTTAGTAGTCAGAAAATCAGTACTTTTCTGTTATATTTGTGTTCATCATTGCAAGTAAAGATTTCTGAATATTTGTTAACAGTTTATGTTATTCTTTCTTTAAAATGAGCATTTACATTCTTCATTTACCTAATGACTTTTTTCTTACAACTACAAATGAGCTCCTTAGGTTTTTCAGAGATCAACTGATTTACTGCAAAACCTCCAAGGTTGCTTGCTGCTGACTTAAGGAAGTCCTAACCATGTATAAAGTCACAGAAAAAGCAGCCTGTGGAAAAGAACAGTTTGATGATGCTGACAGAAAAGGGGTATGTGTTAAAACACAAATTCCCTAAATATACGGACACACATGAATCCAAAGGGGAAAGCAAACTGCCTCCAATAACAGAAAAGTACATAGATATAGGTGTCAAGGTATAGGAGCCAAGATATGGGCTGAATGAGATACATGAGGGACCCCACATTAAATATTCTAATCCTCTTCATGAAGTAGCATCATTCACTGAGTCAATTCAGGATACACAGTTCCTTGCCAAGACTGCTATCAGAACAGTTCTGGTCCCCTGGCCCAGCTTCACCCACCTTCATTGTTTTCTTCTTTATTACTTCTTTATATTATTGCTTCTACCTTTGTGTGTTAAAATTTAGATGAGAGGATTGTGACGGGTGAAAACCCCACTCTTCAGTCAAGCAAATTTTGTCCTAAACTGTTCTCCTCTCATTAGTCTCATTACTGGCAAGGCTTACTATCATCAATTAATTCCTAATAGTGGGAATAAAGATCTTCCAGTAAGCAAAATGGCAAGAATATACAGAAGAACTGTACAAAAAAGATCTTCACGATCCAGATAATCACGATGGTGTGATCACTCACCTACAGCCAGACATCCTGGAATGCGAAGTCAAGTGGGCCTTAGGAAGCATCACTACAAACAAAGCTAGTGGAGGTGATGGAATTCCACTTGAGCTATTTCAAATCCTGAAAGATGATGCTGTGGAAGTGCTGCACTAAACATGCCAGCAAATTTGGAAAACTCAGCAGTGGCCACAAAACTGGAAAAGGTCAGTTTTCATTCCAATCCCAAAGAAAGGCAATGCAAAAGAATGCTCAAACTACCGCACAATTGTACTCATCTCACACGCTAGGAAAGTAATGCTCAAAATTCTCCAAGCCAGGCTTCAACAGTATGTGAACCGTGAACTTCCAGATGTTCAAGCTGGTTTTGAAAAGGCAGAGGAACCAGAGATCAAATTGCCAACATCTGGTGGATCATTGAAAAAACAAGAGAGTTCCAGAAAAACATCTATTTCTGCTTTATTGACTATGCCAAAGCCTTTGACTGTGTGGATCACAAAAAGCTGGAAAATTCTGAAAAAGATGGGAATACCAGACCACCTGACCTGCCTCTTGAGAAACCTGTATGTAGGTCAGGAAGCAACAGTTAGAAGTGGACATGGAACAACAGACTGGTTCCAAATAGGAAAAGGAGTACGTCAAGGCTGTATATTGTCACCCTGCTTATTTAACTTCTTTGCAGAGTACATCATGAGAAACTCTGGGCAGGAGGAAGCACAAGCTGGAATCAAGATTGCCAGGAGAAATATCAATAACCTCAGATATGCAGATGACACCACCCTTATGGCAGAAAGTGAAGAAGAATTAAAGAGCCTCTTGATGAAAGTGAAAGAGGAGAGTGAAAAAGTTGGCATAAAGCTCAACATTCAAAAAACGAAGATCATGGCATCCAGTCCCATCACCTCATGGCAAATACATGGGTAAACAGTGGAAACAGTGTCAGACTTTATTTTGGAGGGTTCCAAAATCACTGCAGATGATGATTGGAGCCATGAAATTAAAAGACATTTACTGCTTGGAAGGAAAGTTATGACCAACCTAGACAGCATATTCAAAAGCAGAGACATTACTCTGTCAACAATGGTCCGTCTAGTCAAGGCTATGGTTTTTCCAGTGGTCATGTATGGATGTGAGAGTTGGACTATAATGAAAGCTGAGCGCCGAAGAATGGATGCTTTTGAACTGTGGTGTTGGTGAAGACTCTTGAGAGTCCCATGGACTGCAAGGAGATCCAACTAGTCCATCCTAAAGGAGATCAGTCCTGGGTGTTCATTGGAAGGACTGATGTTGAAGCTGAAACTCCAATACTTTGGCCACCTGATGCGAAGAGCTGACTTATTTGAAAAGACCCTGATGCTGGGAAAGATTGAGGGCAGGAGGAGAAGGGGACGACAGAGGATGAGATGGTTGGATGGCATCACTGACTCGATGGACATGGGTTTGGGTGAACTCCGGGAGTTGGTGATGGACAGGGAGGCCTGGCGTGCTGCAATTCATTGGGTCGCAAAGAGTCAGACACAACTGAGCGACTGAACTGAACTGAGTAAGCAAACTGTTAAATGTATTTGGATCAGAAGCCAATCCTTTGATTTTGTTAAGGCCATGATCCTGCATTTTGCCAATAAAACTATTATGTCCTCACTGAATCTCTCATTCATCTAAATTCTTTATTTGTTTATACCATCGATTACATCATCACTGCATTCACAAAATTTAACCTTTATTAAATTCAATTCTGTTGCATACAACTACACACAGAGAGTGAATGTGAGGCAGAGCTAGTGTCTTACTGCTTTTTAATCTTCCTAGGCCTGTATGTGGGCTTTCCTGGTGACTTAAACAGTAAAGAATCTGCCTGCCATACAACAGACCCAGGTTCAGTCCCTAGGTCGGGAAGATCCCCTTGAGAAAGGTATGGCAATCTACTCTAGTATTGTTGCCTGGAGAATCCATGGACAGAACAGCCTGGTGGGCTACCATCCATGGGGTTGCAAAGATTCAAACACGACTGAGTGACTAACATTTACTTACTTTTGCCAGTATGTACTAGACACTAAAATAAATGGGCATTAAATTGATTATGTAGACATAGGAAAGGCATTGATTTTCTCACTTTTTTGAAACTCGTGTGTACAGAATTTGCCCAAACAATGCTTGCTAATATCTTCTGCTTTAGAAAAAGGGATCATGCATTTAATAATCTGACAGTTAATTTTTTGATCATAGATTGCTTTTACACAAATGCAAATTAATAAATCTAATGAATGCAATCAAAGTAAGGAAGTATTCACTTACGTTTAACTGAAGCACCTCGTTCTAATACATTTCCCAACCTCCCAGAAGCACCAGCTTTGTTGCAAGCAAGATATCACTGAACTGACATTCTTATCCAATTACGTTTTTAAAATATTATGTATATTGCACAACAACAGCAAGTTCTTGGCTATTCCATATACAAATAGTATTTTACTGTCACACTGTAAACTACTTATTATGCAGTGGTTGCTCTGTTTCAGGTATATCCAGTCTCTGAATTCCTATAAACTTTACATATTGGAAAATGAGAATATTTCATTTAAATTCAGTTAAAACGTCACTAAAATGGATTTATCTCAGGTAAGGCCAGTCTAAATTAATGAAAAAAATTAATTTATACACCTTAGATCATTGTTCCTCAGGAGCGGGGAGAGGTTTCATGGAAGCAGTGGCACATGAGTTGGATCTTAAAGTTAAAATGAGTCATCAGAAAAACGAAATGGGTTTTTAAGGTAGCAGGCAAAAAAAACCTGCACAGACCTAAGCAGAGAAACAAGACAATAAAAGCAAAGATAAGGGATATGGATAATACAAACTGAAGTAGCCACTTAATATGGTAATTCCCTGTTCCCATCTTGAAGCCACCTGGCAGTAAAAGATGATCAAACTAGGCAAGTCATAGAAAAATAAAATGACAAGAAAAGATCGAAAAACACAAACCCAAGTGCTCTCCATGCTTAGCTTGTATCTTAAAATCAGACATCAAAGCTGGCAACCATCCTATAACGCTCTAGGGACCATCCTCCAAGATAACCAATAGTTCTGATGCTTTACCTATAATTGAGCTCAAATTCTAAAAATCACAGATTTCAGAAAGAAAAGGGGTGGTAACTATAGGCATATGTACCATCACTTCCTATTCCCATGTCTTTGGTAAGCATCAATCATCAATCAGACTTGTAGCATTTGCAAGTTCCAGTCAATTTGAATCTTGTGTCACAATGAGTGTAAAGGTATCTTTTGCTATCTGAACCCTTCCTATTCAAATCCAGACCAGGAATGGGTTCAGGTAATTTTTTTTCAAGATAAAGCTATTTGGAGGAGATGGTATTTCACAGCATATGGACTTTTGCTTCCCCAAATTCCAAAACATAAGAGATTGGAATCTGTCACTCTGACCTCTCACTCTCTGAATCAAGAAACCAAATAGTATGCAAATAGCAAGGAATATATCTGGATGTTTTTTGTTTGTTCTAAGATATAAAAGCTTACCTCCCACACATTCTTCTAATATATATAGGAGCTCCTGTAATAGAAGCCTGATAGAGGTGCATAATTAGGCAAACCTCATTGTTTTCTATTTCCTCTTACAAATAGGAAGTATACAGTCCACAAAACAGAAAAAAGTAAATGTCTCAAGAAAGAGGAATTAAATCATGTTTTAAAGTTTGTATTCATGTAGGATAAGGTTAAGTGTTAACTATCTTAATCTCAGAGTCAGCAATCAAGTGCATTAGGCTTATTGTTCCTTGTTTAATATTCTGCCCAGGACTGGAAGAGTCTTCCTCCTATTGGTCCGTACTGCTCATCTTTAACCTGAACTCTTAGAACTCTCAAGGAAGCAGATGAGAAAGCAACTAAAAAGACCAAAAGGAGGCACTGGACAAAGTGGTCTAGTTTGGTCAGAGTATCTTATTGTCTTGTACTTTATAGTAATTATAAAGAACACTCAGTCACAACTATGAATTAAAATGTCCACCCTTGATGAATAAAGCTGTGAAGCTCAACTCAACACTCAACTATTCTGAAGAGAATACACAGCTTATTAACACTCACCACTGCCTTAAAATATTACTACAGGAAAAAAGTTCCTATAAGGTGCTTATAAGTATTGAGCACCTCTTTATAAATAAAACAACCACACAAACAACCTCCTAGTGCAATCTCTTAACCAACAACTAGTAAACTTCCCAACAACAGGGAGTACTACATAGTCTTACATATTTCTGCATAATTAACAACAGCTCTTAGAATACCTTAAATGTAATATATGCTCAATAAATATTTGCAGACTGAATCTCACGTAAGAGAAGTCTTGCACAAGGTAACAAGTGAATTACACCTTCAGGTAGTCCTCATGGGCTAACACGCAAGGAAACACCAGCAAGACCTAGTAATTCGTCTGCTGACTGCTGATTAGTTAAATGTTAGTCTTTCTCTGTACTTATGGTATACTTTCTATTGCTGTCAATATTAATTTTGTAACAGTCATGGAAATTTAAGCTAAAGGAACTTGCAAGGTCATCTGGTATAAATTTTCCATTTTATCCACAAGGAAACTAAGGGGTCTACTTTTCCCATGCTTTAGCACTTGTCACCTCATTCCTTGGCCCTGAACTGAATAAAAGAGAGGTTTTGGTACACATTATTGCTTAGCTTAACATTACAAGGTTAATATTACAAGTGAATGGGCATTCCTCAAATGCCAGTCTCTAGCATACTACTTTATATACAGCAGGTACTCAGGTGAGCACTTAACACACTGTTCTTGTTCAAATTTAAGTGAATGACAATGCTAATTTTAATTATTTTCATTTGTATAATTTTAGTGTGTAACATTTTTCTAATATAAAGTGATTTAACCTAAGCTTTTCTTCAAAACATCTTTAACAACAATAAGTTATACTTCTGTCTTTCCTACCACTGTGAAGTTCATTTCCCTCAATAATACCAAAAACTAATAGTGAGACAGAAACCAAATCAGTTCTGCACATTACATCATTCAAGACACCTCTCACTGGGGAGAGCAAATTGGTCAATTATTTATACACACATATATCCATTACCTAAGTTAAATAAGGTCGTAAAGTTGAGGGGCTTGAAAATGCTTAACTTGCTTTCTGAATAACAGAGGAAGACATTTTCATTGGTTTTAGATTATAGACGAGAGCAAGGAACTGCCTTCTTTCTGGAACCAGAAACAGTGCTAGGATGCACCATCACAGCTGTAGACAAGCCAAAAGAACTCTAAATTTTTGGTGTGGGTATGGAAGACAGACTGAACTCAGGGCAGGTAGCATGTCAAACAACTACTCAAAATATTTAAAAGCCAGATGATTTACTGCTAGTCAGTCTCTAATTTTAAAGCAAAATGAAAATCCTAGGCTTATGGTTAAAGTAAACTCTAAAGTCATGAGCTTTATAGTAAATGTTTTCCACTGCAGTTGAAGAAACAATAACTATTTCTTAAGACAGCTAAAAATTGCCTAAACCAGAACCAAGGACAAAACTGAACTACTGAGTTCTTTCACAGGGACAGAAAATAGGACAAATGTGGCACTAAGAAGAAAACTTATGGATCGCCACACTTTGCTGAAAAACTTATGGATTGCCATACTTTGCTTACTGCAACTAAGAAATAAGCTGCTCAATTTGGGTTTCAATTCTAAATCTAAAATGTACCAGATTCAGACCTCTGTATGATTTACACGATTAAATAAAGACAAGGAACTATAGCCACAGTACCACTTCTAGCATCTGATAACGAAATCAGAGGAATTCTACACCTTCCCTGTCACTCAATTTACCTCCTTCCATAAAGTGAGTAGAATAACACATCATATAGGATTGCTTTTGGTTTATAGGTCTTACCTGCAAACAGAAGTATATAAATAAAAATAATAATGGATAATAAGTAATGCTTTTAAGAATTCCTGAATTTGTTGGGGGAAATAAAGTAGTAGAACATTTTCTACAATGGAACATCAGGCTTTCTTTTGAATTTATAGGTAAAGGTTTGTCATCTATGATACCATCTAATTTCAAATATGTTAATCACTCCCAACCATGCAGGTATGATTATTCTTAAACATAACTAATTACAAACAGGCAGGAGAGATTTCAAATGCAATTTTTCCACAGTAATTTTATTCTATCAGGGTTTCAAGAAAAACTACTTTTTAAAGGGAAAGAAAATCACACGGTTTTTTGGTCTAAAATACAAAAAAAAAAAAAGAAAAAAAAACAACTATGAAGACACTGGTAGATAAGAGGAAGGAAAAACTTACTTCGGTAACCAAAGAGGAGTGCAATGTAAGTTAAAGTGTACAGTGAGGTTAGATTGTGGCTTTGTTTTAGGTTGCCAGTATGAGTCTTTATTTAGGGAAAAAAAATGCATGTTACTAGCTTACCTTTTTTAATGAAAAGTTTATAAAAGAATTATTTTCTATTATTTACAAAATATAAAAACAATTGTATAGCCTATTCAGTATTAAAACATACCTCTGAAAATAACTCTCAAGTGAGTTGTGTAAGGGAAGTGACTTGGATCTCTGTCTATGGAGTGGGAATGAGATCAAGAAAGGTGCATGCTCATTACCTTGGACTTAAGTGGAAGGTACCCATAAATATATTATACAAATATTACAACAGTAACAAGTTAGTAACTTTATTTTGTAGAACCATCTTGAAAAACACGTATTTCCAAATCTTAAGAAATAGGGCTCCTGATGTTAAATCTTTAACATCATGATTTCAACTCTGAATACTTAATATTTTTTCCAAACACTCATTTAATGCTTGAAATAACCATGAACATACTTTCATCTAACAGTATTTTACTTTAATGAACAGAATAGATTAATTATGAACAGATAATAAATAATTCACTGTCTAGCTAAAGGCCTACATTACATACTATGTATCTGTAAAATATGAGGACAAGTTCAGACTTGTTTGTGACATGAAGTCCAATAATTTAGAAACTATGATCAACCTAAATGCAAAGCTCATTTGATAATTATTAAGTACCACACTTCTGTATAATGTAATTTTAAAGTCTATTAGTAATGATACCAAAGGGTGATATAGGATATAGTCCAAAACTGATAATCTTTCAGAACATTATCAAGTGACAAAATAATTGGTAAAAAGATACTGTTGCTTCAATAAATGTGAAATGAGATATCTAAATAACTGCAATCTTATCTATTAAGTCATTTTAATTTTATACATATACACATACACATACTATTTCTTAGGAGGAGATGGGAGTAAAAGAGCTTTCACTTTGTAATGTCTTTATTTTATATAGTCACTTAATGAATAACATACATCCAGTGTTGTGGAGGAGGGGCTACGAGGCTATACATAAATATAGCCACTAACACTGTTTATGATCCACGAATGTTTAAAGTTTTAAATATAAATAAATAATTTTGCAAATAGGATTTCTAAAGCTGAAAATTAAATGCTAGTGTGCCAGTACAATTTTAAAATGAAATTATAAAATTGTACATTTGGGAATTAAGGTGTTTGTCATTTTGTTTTTTCAAAGTACCAAAAACTGAAGTACACTGTACTTTAGAAGTTTTCCTCACATTAAAATCAGCGCAGTTAAGTTGTAATAGATGTGTAAATATAAGTGATCAATTAAAGAATAATTAAATCACATGATTTACCAAAAGAGCACTCCACTACATTATCCAAACACTTCAGCCTGCTGCCTATACAACTTACTCATACTTTAAAAATATAAGGTGAATGCTCCTTTCCTCTATTGTTCTCACAATAAATCAAAACATAATTATTAATTCAACTTTCAAAATTTGCCTTTCTTAAAATATTTTAGTCCTTTAACGTGAATGTCCCTTACCTGAATGTAAAAACCAAAGTGCTCAATTCAGACTTCAGAGACGCTGGTAACATTAAGTTAGGGGGAAGAAACCTGGTTTCTGAAAACCTTGATGATAATCAGGATATTGAGTATCTCTTCCTTTAAATTATAGCTCTAAAAAGGGGGTGAGGGCATCCATTGAAAAATAAACCCTTCTCTCTCTCTCACACACACACACAAACAATCCTATTTATCTGACCTATTCAAATTGCGACATGACTATTGTCAACCCTAAAAAATTCTCTTTTAAAAATATTTAAACTTCATTTAAAAATGAAAACTGAAAGCAAGATACTCAGCTGCCAAATACTGTGCAGTATCAAACTATTAAAGCCTGCACTGACCTACTTCATATTAGCATCATGACAATATGGATGTGTGCCAAGAAATTAATGAAAATTACTATATAACAAACTTTAATTGTGCATTTAAAAATCGTCACTGTTTTTAACTGTGTAAATACTGTACTACAATGCCAGTTGTCTTATGATACATTTATTTTTTAATTACAATATAAAAAGTAAGGAGATTTGGTATTTCAGTAATCATATTCAATGATGAACATGTAAGATTTCATAAAATCAGAGCTTTGTAAAACACATTTAATTCTATTTTTAATCATCTATTAAAAGCAGTCTTAGACCAAACTCCAAATAATGCTTTCCATTTAAAAAATAGCACTACACTTTTTATAACATGTCAGTTAATGAAGAATCCTACAAAAATAATGCAAGTTCATGTTTAAAGAATATTTCCAATGGCTCTAACAGAGGACAGACTTAACTCAGTGTATTTAATTATTAAAAGACTGCCACCAGTCTTTCAGAGTTTAATCTAATGTTGAAATATTGCAAATTCTTATACAAGAAAGTACAAGAATAGCAAAGGATATTTCATCTAAGGTTTCTAAAAAAAGACACGAAATGGCAACACATTTATTTTAAATTAAAGCATCCTTTAAAATTAGAAAATCACTTTACAGTGTAAACTACCACCTTAAAATGTCTCATACTACAGAAACCCTTTCTTCACAATCAATGCAAAAAGATTAACGTCCCTGGAAGAGAAATTTAATCTCAGAATAAAGAAGGCAAAAACATTCAGAAACAGCAGCTAAGCCAACTGAAAGAAAGAGACACATTAGGTTTTGTGCTGCATATTAATAGTCCTATGCACAATGTCTGTTTGGTGAAAATTCACAATACACTGCTTCCTCCCAGTATGACTGCAAAAAGAAGTAAACACATTTCACATTTCTCAGTCCCAAATTCATACTATCATCATGCAACATGACTTAATTTCGACCCATATTCCTCTTACACATAAGTGAAAAACACATATGACTTATTCAACTGCACTTGCAATTGAGGAGGGGGTAAAAGCATTTTCTGGCTCCGGAGCCCAGAGACTGATGCAAAGTCCCCACACCTCCAGAGATCCTATAAATACGCACCCGACTTCGGAGACACACATTCAATGAATGTATCAGCCTCCTCCTCCGCCTCCCCAGCCCGCCTCCCCCCACCCTCTTTGCAGCAGAAATGTGCCTGGGCTTTTCTACCCCAGCGATGGAGGATCCTCTTACCAGATGGAGTTCTTGATCCTGTGTTGCAGCGCGCTGGCCTCTGTCCCTGGCAGCCCGGGCACAAGGGCTGGCAGAGCCGCCCCCGAGTTGGGGGCGCTAGGGGGAAGCTGCTGATGGGCATCAGGCTGCTGTGGTGGCGGCTGTTGTTGTTCCTCTGCCATCGCTGCTGGAGGGGTGGGAGGGAGGGAGGGAAGATGGGGGCGCGGGGAAGGGTGAGGGAAGAGACGGCGAGGGGTGGACGAAGGGGGAGAGGAACGGGGAGGGGAAGAGGAGGAGGAGGAGGAGGAAGGAAGCTGGATAAGCTAGGCCTTTACCCCAGGGCTCGAGTGAGTCGCTTTCGCCTGCCGCCTGGGGGACATCACCGGGGAGACCGAGCGGCTCCTGACGGCCGGGGCGCTTCACCGCGGGAGAGGCATGGCGGCTCCCCTCAGCCCCCCGCCGCCGCCGCCGCCTCCTCCCGTCAGCGGCCAGGGCTTGGAGGGGGCGCGGGTGGATGAGGAAGGGGCGTCTGAAGATGAGGTGGGGTGGGGGCGAGGCTCCCCCAAATCCAAGGAGAACGGTTGCTCAGGGACCTGACGGCCCGGCCTTTCCTTTCTTGCCCGCGGGGCTTTCTACTCCGGGGGCCCCGCGCTGCGGCTGCAGCCCCAGGCTCGGCTCCACGCCACTCCCCACGCCGCCGCCGCCGCCGTCGCCGCCGCTCGCTCCCGGCCCCGCCGCCGCCGCTGCCCTGCCAGCCCCGGAGGCAGCCCAATGCGCGCAGCCGCACTGCGGCCCGGCGCAGACGGCAAAACACCTACCGCTCGGCCGCGGGGGGGGGCGTGGACCAGTGTATGCGGGGTACGGGCGCGGGCAGGAGGGGGGCTGGGAGGGGGGGCGCCCGGGCGCGGAGGGCGAGCGCGGGCCAGCCGGGCCCGGAACGCGCGCCTCCGGGGCTGAGGAGGCAACTGGCCGAGCTGGTGGAGAGCAGGAAAAACGTGGGGGAGGTGCTGGCGAGAGAAAGAGAACTTGCGTGAGGAGGAGAAACCAAATTTAATATTTGGCGTGGAAATGGGATTTTTTTTTTTTTGGCATCCTCCAAGCAAGTAAAGTGAAATCAGTCAACATTATCCCCTCTCCCCTCGACAAGTGAGGATTACTTTCTCCTTGGTGAAAAGAACAGAACTGAATGAGGTAAGAGGATAAGCTGACTTTTCAGAAGCCCCCAAAGAAGAACACCCGTTGGAATTAACCACCCTTTAGGTAATTCAGTCTTGAACGGAAATCGCGAGGCAGGAGCTGGGCTGAGTGCTCCTCGGTCGGGCATTCAAAGCCCTCCAAATCTGGCCCCACTTTAGCTATCCAATCATCGCTGCCTCTATCCCCCTGCAAGAACTCTCGGCTCCAATCAGTGGAGTCTCCATGCCGTTCTCCACGCGCAGCAGACGCATTCTTCCTTCGTGCCTTTGCTCCTGCCGTTCCTCTCACCTCCCTCCCCACCCCACCCCCTTTGCGGGAACGCCCTCCTTGCTCCTCTATACCGCTCTCCAGCCAACCCAGTCTCCAAGGCGCAGCTCAAGTCGCGGCTTGTCAGGGTCCCTGGCAGCCAAGGCCCCGGCCTGCCTCGGAAAGAAACGCGTGTAGTTCTCACAACATGGTGGCTCAGGCTCCGTTCACAAGCGCCTTCCTTCTGGATCCAGTTGAACCCCTAAACGTCCTCTCTGCCCCCTCCCCCGCTACTCATCCTTAAGAGTTAGCTTTGCCCACTGAGAGTAAGACTCCCTGCCAGAAAGAGGCAGGTCCCCTTTAAGAGCAGAAGAATTGGCTTTTCTAGGTGGGGCTGATCAGGGAGGCCTAAACTGCCTGGTGTAGACTACAGCCAAGGTCTCTGGCACCAGATGGAACAGCTGCTCAGCTCATACTGACCTTTCTCTGGGCCTGTGGGTGTTATGAGCTCTTCAGCTTTAACTTTTCTGACAGTTTCTATCTTGTTTCTACCTGTCAGATTCTCTGGCCACTTTCCTGCCGTGCTTGGACTTTGGGCAGCGAGTCTCTGCCACCTTTTAGACTCCTGGGTGTGGGGAATCTGATTGGCTTGGGTTTCTTGGCCTTTGGAGTTCTCAGTTCCCTGCCTTGGCCTGGAACCGTTTTGCTTTTGCACCATCGTGCCCCCAGGCCTAACTCACAGAATCCACTCCCAGATTCGCTGAATTCTTACACGTGGTGGGAGCACAGGGACTAGGAAAGAGGAAGGACACCTGTGTGCAAAATAGCTCTTTCATGAGGATTCTAGGCCTGTTGGGTTCCTTTGCACTCTGAAGCCCATGGCACTGATTCTATCACATAACGAGCCCCCCTTTCCATAAGCTAAGGTCACTGTTAGCTTAGCCACTTTTAGAAAATTAAGTTATTTATTAATTCATTTTTGCACATGTACCCTTGGGTGCTATGTAAAGGCACGCTTTTTTTTTTTTTTTTTTTCTGTACCAAATTGAAAGACGTGGTGTGCATTAGACAGAAGCTTTGAGGAATAACACTAGCTAATGCTAATAACAAATGCACACTTTCACTGTGCAAGACCTAGCACTTTCTATACATTACCATCTGCAAACTGTATAACGTAGGTACTATTCTCTCAATTTTACAGATGAGCCAGAAGCTTAGTGAGGTTAACTGTCTTAAAGTGACCCAAAGAGCAAATGAGGGAGCCAGGATTTAAATCCTGAAGTCTCATGCCGAAAAAGAGGTTATATCGAAAGATCTTGGATGCCTATATAAGCTCTATATCCATGCAGAAGATGGAGGAAGTAAAGACTTTGGGCAAAGTCGCGAAGTCCCCCAGATTCTAATTTTTTACCTTGCCAAGAGAGAGTGATGGCTCCACGTTGCCACACCCGGGGAGGGGGAGACCCTAGAGAGCGAGAAATTCATCCAAGAAGGGAAATTATCTGAGTCTGCCAAAGTCCTTAAGAAAAGGAAGCTGAGAACCAGGACGCTTTTCTACAATTTCGCTGCCGGGTGTCACACAGGCTGACTTCCCGAGTGCAACTTTTGAGGGTTTTATAGGTTCCATAAAAGAGCATGTCAGCCCACCAGCCACTAGAGGGCACAGCAGAGCTGCAATCCTGGGCTGCCCTCTAGCGGCGGTGCTGACGAAAGGACGTCGTTGAACCTATGGGGCCTTCAAAGACCCACAGGCGGTTGGAAGAGATATCTCCAACTTTTAGGTTCAACAAGCAATGAGAATGGATTGGCAAATAGTATCAGATTGAAGAGATCTTATTGCTAGAATGGACATCCTTGCTGGAAGGCTGTAAATGGTCAGCCCCCACTATTTACTTAAAATCTGGGAGTAGAGTGTGCAGTTTTGTTACCGTTTTTGGACAGTGAATATAGTCAGTTATACTAGTAGAAACCTGAAAGAAATCTGATGAAGTTACTCAGAATCGTGGGTGAGGGCTCAAGCCAAACCAGACACCTTGAGTGAAGGCAGGAGTGTGGCCATGGTGTTTCTGAAATTTGTTTGTCCTCCTCTTGTTATGAAACTGTACTAAGGCCCCTCAGGGACCCAGAATCAATGTGGTTCATTTCCTCAGACCTTCAGTTTGACTCACTGAGAAGTAATGGAAAACATAGTAATCATGAATTTTCAATAGAACATACTAGATTTTGAGCTTCTGTTTCTCAACCCTGAAGATTATAAGTCTGTTCTCCCTGTGAACGTACGTGTACTCCTGTGGAAAATTTTGAGAAACACTGATGTAGTGGGTCCAGTCTGGGAGTCAGAAAACCTAAAAATTCAAACCCTCTATTTCCATCTTGGTAAAAATGAAAATCATGACCTACCTCACCTCACAGGTTGTGAGAAACATGTTAAGGTGATACCTAAACCAGGGTACTGCTATGCACAGAGAAAGATAACCTATAAGGTGGACTGTGAGCAGCTCAAAGCCTCATGTTCTATTTATCCTAGTAATCCTGGGACACAATTCCTTACTCCTAGGTGTTAAGTAAATATTTGTTGAATTCAGTAGTTACCTAACCTTAATTTTCTTAGCCCAGTACATCATACCATCTTGCTCTCTTCTTCTAAATTTTGTGTCATTTATGAAACTAAATTTCTTATATGATAACTGTACATGCATTTATTATACCCAATACATAAGAGCATCAGACACTGAAAATATAAATAAATAAATAGGTAAGACCTGGTCCCAACTTAAAATAGTTCGCATTCTGGGGAGCAGAGAGACCTATTACTACATATTAGTTACACAAAATGATGAGTATAGTGGAGGAAGGGATTGGTCCTACTCAAGGCAAAAAGAGCTTTTGGAGAAGACCTCTTGGCTAGCATTTGAATGGGGTCTCATTGGGTGAATGATGATGATGAATGATGTTCAACAGGCAGAGCAATAAGGGAAGATGTTTTCAGACCAAAGAGCAGAGCAAACACTGGTGTGAAGCCATGAAAAGACACATGGGATGAGCGCATAATGCAGTGTTAGCTTTGTGCTCAGATCCTTAATAGAGTGTGTAGGGGAGGAAATGGAGGGGACGGAGACACAGCCCATTTTACAAAATGTTATTCTGTTATTAGTTCCAATTGTTCTGACAAAAGATGAGGCCCAAATGAGCTTCATCATTGGTTAATACTGAATAAGTGCTTAAAGTGTACATTTAATTTCCACAAATTACGGTGATTTACAGATGTGGAAAAGATAAGGTTCTATTCTCTTTTCCTTCTCTCCTTGAAAACTAAGTCTTCCTTCATCCTCTTTTCCTTTACCATTACTTTCTCTGCCTTCTTTAGTTGCAAACTTTTCCCTCTAGAGCTGAAAGTAGAATATGTAATCATCTACATGTTGTTATTTAAGGGAACAGGAATGGAAGGCTTTCCATCTCCAAAAAAAAAAAAAAATCTTTCACCA
Source organism: Oryx dammah (assembly GCF_014754425.2). Classification (NCBI taxonomy): domain Eukaryota; kingdom Metazoa; phylum Chordata; class Mammalia; order Artiodactyla; family Bovidae; genus Oryx; species Oryx dammah. Next base: position 48,487,698 of record NW_024070210.1, read on the forward strand.
TATCAGAAAATGGTGTAACTACTTTCTTTGGGCTAAGCTGTTGTCTTTCAAAATGCATGGAGTCCTAGGGGAGCTGAACTATTAGTTTCAATGCTGTAATGTAATTGAGTTTTCAGTCTTTTACTAGCTTTAGAGCAAGGGAGGTGAGGGCAATGGGGAGACAGACAACAAAGAGGAAGCAAGATTACAAAAGAGAGAGGTTGGAAAGTTCAAAGCCAAGTGCATATTGGCAAATTTGGTTAAACTTTCTCCATACTGTGCTTACTAATGTTAGTGTGATGTGAAAATGTGAGTTCTCCTGTCAGAGCACAAATATTCCATTATGTCATTAAAACAATGGTTTGTTAAGGCAAAGTAGCCTAACTATTCATGCCCTTACCTGGTGGCTCAGATGATAAAGAATCTGCCTGCAACTCTGGAGACTGGGTTCGATCCCTGGGTTGGGAAGTTATGGACTAGGGAATGGGAACCCATTCCAATATTCTTGCTTGGAAAATCTCAGAGGATCTTGGTGGGTACAGTCCATGGGTGGCTATTTAAATACTAGGCAAGGCAACAGGGTGTTAACAACCTAGTTATGTTACCCTATCTATACAAGTCATTCTGTCCGGTCCCTTTACTTATCTCTAAGGATTATTGAGATAAAGTTCTCCTAATGTACTTGGCTCTTCAAGTGAAAGGTATTATGAAAATGCATACCAGCTACTGCTTTGATTTCATTTAGAAATTCTCCATTGTTGTTACCATAGACATGTTTATGTTGTGACCTGAATTCTCTTGATGTGAAAGAAGGTTCAAGTTAATATCCTCTGTCTGAATTTTAAAAGAAATGTTTACTTTTACTTAGGGCCAGAAAGGTCCCAAGTAGAAATGTGATATCTTGGAAATTCAGGCTAGCAGCAGCTGTGAACAGAAGCCGGTAAAGTAAAAGCATATTTACCTAACCCTAAAAGTGACAGTGAAAAGACACTGGAGCCAGTCCTTCAACAAGGAGGTCAGCCCTGGTGCAGTTTGAACTGGTGGAGCCTAGTCAGTAATCCACAGGCTCATCGTTCTGCGGTTCAAGGCACACTTATGTCCTCCTCATATACTAATTATTTACACTGAGAAAGATTTTAAAATAATCGGTAAATACAGTATTGTTCTAATCTTCAGGAAGTTCATAATCTAACTGGAACACATATCAGCCCACACATATTTTTAAACACCAAGTGAAAATACAGGGGACAAACAAAAAAACAAGTGTGTGACAGGATAATTTATTGAGCTGTTAATTTGGTTTATGTTCTTATATTTTCCCTCCCTTCCATTCCAAACAGGCTTCTAGGGAGTTTGTGTTTCTAGGCAGAAAGAAGTTGACAGAAATTCTCTCTTAGACAACTCCAGGAGGCACTGCTTGCATTGTCATTGAAGCCGCCTGGACACAGCTCCTTAGAATGCAACATCAATGGTATCCCAATAGTTGTGCCCAGCGATTTGCCCTCCAGGTTTCTTGCTCCCAAAGGGATTTTGCCAGGGGATTCAAGAGGTAGGGGCATCTGGGGAGAGAGGGAAAGGAGGAAAGAGAGAGAGGGAAGGAGGGGTTGTGCGTAGGTGAAATTGTTGCAAAAGAAAACATTTCCCAAACTGGAAAAGTGTCAAAGTCAGGGTTTCCGTAGTGAGGATACCAGCCTTGTTTCCTTGAAGGACCCCAAGAGCTAGCCAAACATCAGATAGAGGCATGGTGACCCCAAGAAGACTGGAGCCCCCTGCCACTGCTACTCCGTCCGTGAGAGAGCTGTTGTCTGGCTTGTGGGGACCATACATCCCTGAACAGTGAAGATGTCAAAGTCCATCTTCCCCCATTTTCTGGCTCAACATAAATCTTCCAGGCTCTGGTGAATTCCTAGGGAGAAAGGGAGGGAAGCCTGGTAATAACTGGGATTGGATTTCCTTCTACTTAAGCAGAATTAAGGCTGGAATCACTTAAGTCTGAGGTGAATTTAATTTAATTTAAACACAATAAAGAAGCATAACATTTCTTGCACAATCAAATTTGTTCTTACAGATTTATACCTAACGAACAGTGAATACAACATACAAAACAGCGTTGAGAGAGTAAGGTTAAGCATCACAGTGAATGGCACAACTAACATCTGCTGAGGGAATTAAGAGAGAGAAAAGAGCAAATGGAGCTAAAGTAAAAGGAGGTGACTTTATGGAGGGCTTCTGACAGAGCTAGAGTGTAAGGAAAGGAAAGGAGTTTATGAAAGTGGGAGACAAGAGTGGTGGCAAGTCAGAAGGAAAAGCAATGTGAGCAGAGCAGGGAAAGGAGAATCACTATGAAGAGATAAACAGGAGACTGGCCTAATTGGAGTGAATGTGTGTGTGTGTGTCCAACTTTTCGACACCATGAACTGTAGCCCGCCAGGCTCCTCTGTCCATGGAATTCTCCAGGCAAGAACACGCGTGGGTTGCCATTTCCTCCTCCAGAGTATCTTCCTTACCCTGGGATCAAACCTGCATCTCCTATGTTGACAGGCGGATTCTTAACCACTGAGCCATCAGGGAAGCCTCGGAGTGAAGAGCTGATGATAAAGTTTGTGCTGAGTATCAAATTTCCAAATGTCTTCTTCCGCCCTGACTGAATAAGGCAGGGTTGTATCAGAGAACAACCAGTAGATTATATTATAAATTTCTTATAATATTGATTATCATCATATACTTATCATAATATTTATTGTAATTATTTTATTATGTAATGTAAAGGAATTGACTGGCATGATTGTGGAAGCTAACAGGTTCAGACTCTATAAGGCAGGCAGCAGGCTAACAGGCCAGAAACTTTGGGGCAGGAATAGGCACTACAGTTTCACAGGTGGGATTTCTTTTCCTTAGAAAAAATCTTAGTTTTGCTCTTGGAGTAGACAATGGCAGCCCACTCCAGTACTCTTGCCTGGAAAATCCCATGGATGGAGGAGCCTGGTGGGCTGCAGTCCACGGGGTCTCAAAGAGTCGGACACAACTGAGCGACTTCACTTTGACTTTTCACTTTCATGCACTGGAGAAGGAAATGGCAACCCATTCCAGTATTCTTGCCTAGAGAATCCTAGGGATGGGGGAGCCTGGTGGGCTGCCATCTGTGGGATCGCACAGAGTTGAACACGACTGAAGCGACTTGGCAGCAGTTTTGTTCTTAAGGCCTTTCCCTTGATTAGATGGAGCCCACCCAGAATATCAAGGATAACCTCCTTTCAGTTCAGTTCAATTCAGTCACTCAGTTGTGTCTAACTCCTTGTGACCCCATGAACTGCAGTACACTAGGCTTCCCTGTCCGTCACCAACTCCCAGAGTCCACCCAAACCCATGTCCATCAAGTCGATGATACCATCCAACCATCTCATCCTCTGTTGTCCCCTTCTCCTCCTGCCCTCAATCTTTCCTAGCATCAGGGTCTTTTCAAATAAGTCAGCTCTTCACATCAGGTGGCCAAAAGTATTGGAGTTTCAGCTTCAACATCAGTCCTTCCAATGAACACCCAGGACTGATCTCCTTTAGGATGGACTGGTTGGATCCCCTTGCAGTCCAAGGGACTCTCAAGAGTCTTCTCCAACACCACAGTTCAATAGTGTCAATTCTTCAGCGCTTATCTTTCTTTCACTCACGTCCATACATAACCACTGGAAAAACCATAGCCTTGACTAGACAGACCTTTGTTGGCAAAGTAATGTCTCTGCTTTTTAATATGCTGTCTAGGTTGGTCATAACTTTCCTTCCAAAGTAAAGTAACCTCGTTTACTTAAAGTCAAATGATTGTATACGTTAACCACATCTAACAGAATTCCTTCACAGCAACACCGAGGTTAGCTTTTTAATTGAATAACTGGAACATTCGCAAAGTCAAGTTGACACTTAAGACTAACAGTCACATTCACTACACTCTTTATGTAATCCCTCATGTATCTGACGGAGAAGGTGATGGCACCCCACTCCAGTACTCTTGCCTGGAAAATCCCATGGATGGAGGAGACTGCTAGGCTGCAGTCCATGGGGTCGCTAAGAGTTGGACACGACTGAGCGACCTCACTTTCACTTTTCACTTTCATGCATTGGAGAAGGAAATGGCAACCCACTCCAGTGTTCTTGCTTGGAGAATCCCAGGGACGGGGGAGCCTGGTGGGCTGCCGTCTCTGGGGTCACACAGAGTCGAACACGACTGAAGTGACTTAGCAGCAGCATGTATCTGAGAAGAGAGAAGTCTTTGAACCTCAGGAAAGATCATTTCCTATGAAGTAGGCCAACCTGTGTTCCTTCCTTGGGTATATTTATTTTCTATTCTTTTTTTTTGTATATAAATATATGTATTACCAGGAACCTTTTATTTTTCTTTATCCTCTTCCCCTTCCATTATCTGATGTTGTGCCAAGAAAGAATTGTGGTTTGATATTAGTATTTTTTTTAATCTTTCTGTTTTTCCTATTTATAGTGCCTCTAATGTTATCTGTTAGCATCAATCTCCTGAATTGACCAAGGCCTCGGGTTTCTGCCTTCTATAACCCTCTAAGGGGCTCAGTCAATGTAAGCCTCCATCCTTGTGACCTGTATTTCTGGGTCCCTGGTTGGAACAGGGCTAGGCAATGGCAACCCACTCCAGTACTCTTGCCTGGAAAATCCCATGGACGGAGGAGCCTGGTAGGCTGCAATCCATGGAGTTGCTGAGTCCGGCACGACTGAGCGAGTTCACTTTCACTTTTCACTTTCATGCACTGGAGAAGGAAATGGCAACCCACTCCAGTGTTCTTGCCTGGAGAATCCCAGGGACAGGGGAGCCTGGTAGGCTGCCATCTCTGGGTCCCACAGAGTCGGACACAACTGAAGTGACTTAGCAGCAGCAGCAGCAGCAAGCATCCAACATAAGGGCAACCAGTCCCTGATTGGACAGTGACCTGTGAACTGGCTAAATATAAGATCTTTGCCCAAGTAAGAAGTTAATGATTAATTAACAAATTGATTCCTTTCTTGGAGAATATAGGGCTTCCCTGGTGGCTCAGATGGTAAAGCGTCTGCCTACAATGAGGGAGACCTGGGTTTGATCCCTGGGTCGGGAAGATCCTCTGGAGATGGGAATGGCACCCCACTCCAGTACTCCTTCCTGGAAAATGATGAAGGAGCGTAGTAGGCTACAGTCCATTGGGTCGCAAAGAGTCAGACACAACTGATCAACTTCACTTTTTTTTTTTTTGGAGAATATAAATATGATTGATTAAGGGAGAAGGTTAGGCAGTTGGTGGTTAACAAAAAAGTACACAAAAAGACAAGAGAGGCAGACCTCAGGAATCATTAGTCAATAGAAGCCAGTAGAGGCAATACGTAAGAAGCAACTGTGAGTAGATAAGTCAAAAAGGCTTTCCGAAGATAAGATAATTGCTTAGTCATGGTAAAAGCAACAGGCCCAGGGGTGGATAGAAACTGAGGAGATTTTTATTTTTGGCCATACTGCACAGCATGTGGGATCTTAGTTCCCCAACCAGAGATCAAACCCTCACACCCTGGATTGGAAAGGTGGAGTCTGAACCACTGGACCAGGAAAGTGCAGAAACTAAGGAGATTTTTTGATGGAGTTCCAGAGTAAGGGCACAAATGAGAAAAGAGCAGGTTATTGGCCAGGCCCTGGGGAAATTCAGAATAACTGCCCAGAAACCCAGGAGCAGACTTATAAGTGACCTCATAGTTACTTGAATCGGAGAAGGCAATGGCAACCCACTCCAGTACTCTTGCCTGGAAAATCCCATGGGCAGACGAGCCTGGTGGGCTGCAGTCCATGGGGTCGCTAAGAGTCAGACATGACTGAGTGACTTCACTTTCACGCATTGGAGAAGGAAATGGCAACCCACTCCAGTGTTCTTGCCTGGAGAATCCCAGGGACGGGGGAGCCTGGTGGGCTGCCATCTCTGGGGTCGCACAGAGTTGGACATGACTGAAGACTTAGCAGCAGCAGTTGCAGTAACTTGAAGAGAGCTAGGGAACTATAAGTTTATTCAGGTTCCAATGCAGTTCTAGCAAATGATTTATCTCCTCAGGTCCCCAAGAGAAGGTTTCCATCATTGCCTTATGTTGGTGTCAATCTCTCTTTTCCAAAAGAGTCTTACACATGCAATTGTAGTCCTGACCATCTCAAGGGCTCAATCTTGTGGCAAGAATTACATCCTCTTAGAAGTCTTAGCTTATCCATTCTTCATCTCACCTGCACCCAGGTTGAGTTAACTGTCCCTTTTTGTTACCCTTTAGGACCTTCCATAGCCTTACATCACAGATACTACCTCATTATGTGGTAATTGTAGATTTACTTGTCAATGTTTTGTACCTACCCTTCCCACCTCTGGCTCCCAGGACTGGCTCTCAGTATATATGGTCAAGATGTGTGTTTTTATTCTCTGTATCTCCTACATAGAGAATAGACCCTATCATAAAGTAGTCAACTAATAAATGTTTGTGAATTATTGAATTAGGGAGAGCTGCTTTTGTTTAGGCCAAGGGGGAAAAAAAAGGCAGAATGTTAGAAAAAGCTGAATGGGCTAATGAGAAAACTCAAAAGCTTATCCGTAATAAGAGTGCAGGTACTAAGAATTTAGTTCAGTTGAGTTCAGTCACTCAGTCATGTCCGACTCTTTGCAACCCCATGAATTGCAGCACGCCAGGCCTCCCTGTCCATCACCAACTCCCGGAGTTCACCGAAACTCATGTCCATCGAGTTGGTGATGCCATCCAGCCATCTCATCCTCTGTTGTCCCCTTCTCCTCCTGCCCCCAATCCCTCCCAGCATCAGAGTCTTTTCCAATGAGTCAACTCTTCGCATGACGTGGCCAAAGTATTGGAGTTTCAGCTTTAGCATCAGTCCTTCCAATGAACACCGAGGACTGATCTCCTTTAGAATGGACTGGTTGGATCTCCTTGCAGTCCAAGGGACTCTCAAGAGTCTTCTCCAATACCACAGTTCAAAAGCATCAATTCTTCGGCACTCAGCTTTCTTCACAGTCCAACTCTCACATCCATACATAACCACAGGAAAAACCATAGCCTTGACTAGACGGACCTTTGTTGGCAAAGTAACGTCTCTGTTTTTGAATATGCTATCTAGGTTGGTCATAACTTTCCTTCCAAGGAGTACGTGTCTTTTAATTTCATGGCTGCAATCACCATCTGCAGTGATTTTGGAGCCCCAAAATATAAAGTCTAACACTGTTTCCACTGTTTCCCCATCTATTTCCCGTGAAGTGATAGGACCAGATGCCATGATCTTCGTTTTCTGAATGTTGAGCTTTAAGCCAACGTTTTCACTCTCTACTTTCACTTTCATCAAGAGGCTTTTTAGTTCCTCTTCACTTTTTGCCATAAGGGTGGTGTCATCTGCATATCTGAGGTTATTGATATTTCTCCCAGCAATCTTGATTCCAGCTTGTGCTTCTTCCAGCCCAGCATTTCTCATGATGTACTCTGCATAGAAGTTAAATGAGCAGGGTGACAATATACAGCCTTGACGTACTCCTTTTCCTATTTGGAACCACTCTGTTGTTCCATGTTCAGTTCTAACTGTTGCTTCCTGACCTGCATATAGGTTTCTCAAGAGGCAGGTCAGGTGGTCTTCATACTTAAAATTCATGTCTCCATGACTCTACACAAAAATTTCGCAAGCAGCCAAATTTTGTCTAACAGCTAGACATCTGGTGCTATGATTCTCCAGTTTTAAAGGTACCTTGGCCAGCCCTGTTCCTTTTAAGGGAAAGAGTCGGCTACATTCTCCCTTTAGTCTCTAGTTTCTTATCTGAATTCAGATCCATGCGCTTGGGTGGGCCAGGCTCGAGGCTGATTCTCAGGGTGATCCCTTGGGCTTCCAAGCTGAGAAGCCAGGACTCAGATCCCAGCCCTACCCCTTGCCACTTTTGTACTCCCAGGCAAGTCCCTCACAACCTTCTGAACCTCAGCTTCGAGGTGGTAGAAATGGGGAAATAAGGACTCCTTTATTAAGGACTATAACTATAAGGACTATATAAGGATTCCTCATAGTTATGCTGAAGGTTTTCTGAAAAATAATTGTGAAAATACCTAGCACAATGTTTTATACTTAGTAAGAGCTACATAAATGTGAATTTCTGTGTATTTTATTCCTGAGGAGGTGAAGAAAGGAAGGGAAGCCATAAGATGATGGTAGAGGACAAGGGCCTTAACGATAGCAGGAGTCCTGAAAATCAAAAGGGCCAGCAGCCTAGGGACCTTGTGCCACCACTTGAAAATCTGATAAAGCACAGGTCTTAGTCATCCAAAGCCACAGTGCACCTGTGGCAGTTGCCCCAGGAGATTCCTTGATCAGAAAATGGAAGTACATTCAGTCCCTGCCAGGTTGATACTGGGGCACAACTGATAGTGATATAGATACCATTGATGGCAAGGAAAAAAGTTTTTGTCTACTCCAAGCAGAGAAAATTTAGAGATTAACCTAGTGCTGTCTCAGAGAGCTCTGAGAGTGTACAGAGGTGTCTGACAGTAACCCCTGCAAATGAACCCAAGGCTGGAAATGGAGAAAGAGAGGAAGGTATTAGTAGTTAACTGAGACATCTCAAGAGTATTAATAGGAGTTTCAAACACATCTGCTCCTTCTGAGGTTCTGAAAGAAAGCCCAGTGAGACAAGCTAGTTTACTGAAGGACTTAAGAGCCCCGATAATGTGTGTGAGTGGCTGGGGGAGGGTATATCAGGGCTTATGCTTTCCAGTGGTCCTAGGAAAAGACCCTTAAATCAGGACTAAAAACTGTTAAGAGTTAGCTTACGGTGTACTCTGAAATCTACTGCTTGGCAGGCAGGGATCAAGATATGGCGGGATAAGGGTAGAATTCCACAGCACGATGAGCTTTTTAGTCAAGTGTCACAGATGTCAGATTGCTGCCTAATGTGTCATTTGTTATCAGGTAGAAAACGTGGCTAAGTGATTACAGCTTTGCAGTAACCATTGTCTCCTACCCCCAGGAAGGAACACTTTTTAGATGAATGGACCACCCAATCTATTTTTAAAGGCACGAGACTCGAGACTAAGTACCCCTTTTCATTATAGTTGGTGAACATCCTTTTCTCATTTCATATCCCCTCAGATACTGTTGGAGTACGGCTTCCTTGCTCTTTCTGTGTCACAAATGCTCTTTCTGAGTATATTTTTAAAGGTTATGAAAATTTAAAAATGGTAATATCATGTCACCACCCACAAAGCAATTATATTTAATGGTATTTTAGAAGAGTTGGTTTTAAAATCCTGTACCTGAACATTAAATGAAGACATCAGACTGAAGGAACTTTATCTCTACCAAATCTTAGGAAATGACTGAGAGAGAGGGGAGTGGGTAAGAGGGGAGTAGAATAACTGTGAGTGACTGGGGGAGGGTATATCAGGGTTAGGGTTAGGGAAATTTTTGTGTAGAGTCATGGAGACATGCATTTTAAGTATGAAGACTACCTGACCTGCCAGGCCTCCCTGTCCATCACCAACTCCTGGAGTTCACCCAAACTCATGTCAATCGAGTTGGTGATGCCATCCAGCCATCTCATCCTCTGTCGTCCCCTTCTCCTCCTGCTCCCAATCCCTCCCAGCATCAGAGTCTTTTCCAATGAGTCAACTCTTCGCCTGACGTGGCCAGAGTACTGGAGTTTCAGCTTTAGCGTCATTCCTTCCAAAGAAATCCCAGGGCTGATCTCATTTAGGATGGACTGGTTGGATCTCCTTGCAGTCCAAGGGACTCTCAAGAGTCTTCTCCAGCACCACAGTTCAAAAGCATCAATTCTTCGGCGCTCAGCCTTCTTCACAGTCCAACTCTCACATCCATACATGACTACTGGAAAAACCATAGCCTTAACTAGACAGACTTTAGTTGGCAAAGTAATGTCTCTGCTTTTGAATATGCTATCTAGGTTGGTCATAACTTTCCTTCCAAGGAGTACGTGTCTTTTAATTTCATGGCTGCAATCACCATCTGCAGTGATTTTGGAGCCCAAAAAATAAAGTCTGACACTGTTTCCACTGTTTCCCCATCTATTTCCCATGAAGTGATGGGACTGGATACCATGATCTTCGTTTTCTGAATGTTGAGCTTTAAGCCAACTTGTTCACTCTCCATTTTCACTTTCATCAAGAGGCTTTTTAGCTCCTTTTCACTTTCTGCCATAAGGGTGGTGTCATCTGCATATCTGAGGTGATTGATATTTCTCCAGGCAATCTTGATTCCAGCTTGTGTTTCTTCCAGTCCAGCATTTCTCATGATGTACTCTGCATAGAAGTTAAATAAGCAGGGTGAGAATATACAACCTTGACGTACTCCTTTTCCTATTTGAAACCAGTCTGTTGTTCCATGTCCAGTTCTAACTGTTGCTTCCTGACCTACATACAAGTTTCTCAAGAGGCAGGTCAGGTGGTCTGGTATTCTCATCTCTTTCAGAATTTTCCATAGTTTATTGTGATCCACACAGTCAAAGGCTTTGGCATAGTCAATAAAGCAGAAATAGATGTTTTTCTGGAATGCCCTTGCTTTTTCCATGATCCAGCAGATGTTGGCCATTTGATCTCTGGTTCCTCTGCCTTTTCTAAAACCAGCTTGAACATCAGGAAGTTCACGGTTCACGTATTGCTTAAGCCTGGCTTGGAGAATTTTGAGCATTACTTTACTGGCATGTGAGATGAGTGCAATTGTGTGGTAGTCTGAGTATTCTTTTGCATTGCCTTTCTTTGGGACTGGAATGAAAACTGACCTTTTCCAGTCCTGTGGCCACTGCTGAGTTTTTCAAATTTGCTGGCATATTGAGTGCAGCACTTTCACAGCATCATCTTTCAAGATTTGAAATCGCTCCACTAGAATTCCATCACCTCCACTAGCTTTGTTCATAGTGATGCTTTCTAAGGCCCACTTGACTTCACATTCCAGGATGTCTGGCTCTAGATGAGTGATCACACCATCGTGATTATCTGGGTTGTGAAGATCTTTTTTGTACAGTTCTTCTGTGTATTCTTGCCACCTCTTCTTAATATCTTCTGCTTCTGTTAGGTCCATACCGTTTCTGTCCTTTATCGAGCCCATGTTTGCATGAAATGTTCCCTTGGTATCTCTAATTTCTTGGAGAGATCTTTAGTCTTTCCCATTCTGTTCTTTTCCTCTATTTCTTTGCATTGATTGCTGAAGAAGGCTTTCTTATCTCTTCTTGCTATTCTTTGGAACTCTGCATTCAGATGCTCCTATCTTTTCTTTTCTCCTTTGCTTTTCACCTCTCTTCTTGTCACAGCTATTTGTAAGGCCTCCCCAGACAGCCATTTTGCTTGTTTGCATTTCTTTTCCATTGGGGAGGGTCTTGATCCCTGTCTCCTGTACAATGTCACGAACATCTGTCCATAGTTCATCAGGCACTCTGTCTATCAGATTTAGGCCCTTAAATCTATTTCTCACTTCCACTGTATAATCATAAGGGATATGATTGAGGTCATACCTGAATGGTCTAGCGGTTTTCCCTACTTTCTTCAATTTGAGTCTGAATTTGGTAATAAGGAGTTCATGATCTGAGCCACAGTCAGCTCCTGGTCTTGTTTTTGTTGACTGTATAGGGCTTCTCCATCTTTGGCTGCAAAGAATATAATCAATCTGATTTCGGTGTTGACCATCTGGTGATGTCCATGTGTAGAGTCTTCTCTTGTGTTGTGGGAAGAGGGTGTTTGCTATGACCAGTGCATTTTCTTGGTAAAACTCCTGCTTCATTCCGCATTCCAAGGCCAAATTTGCCTGTTACTCCAGGTGTTTCTTGACTTCCTACTTTTGCATTCCAGTCTCCTATAATGAAAAGGACATCTTTTTTGGGTGTTAGTTCTAGAAGGTCTTGTAGGTCTTCATAGAACCGTTCAACTTCAGCTTCTTCAGCGTTACTGGTTGGGGCATAGACTTGGATTACTGTGATACTGAATGGTTTGTCTTGGAGACGAACAGAGATCATTCTGTCGTTTTTGAGATTGCATCCAAGTACTGCATTTCGGACTCTTTTGTTGACCATGATGGCTACTCCATTTCTTCTGAGGGATTCCTGTCCACAGTAGTAGATATAATGGTCATCTGAGTTAAATTCACCCATTCCAGTCCATTTTAGTTAGCTGATTCCTAGAATGTCAGTGTTCACTCTTGCCATCTCTTGTTTGACCACTTCTAATTTGCCTTGATTCATGGACCTTCCATTCCAGGTTCCTATGCAATATTGCTCTTTACAGCATTGGACCTTGCTTCTATCACCAGTGACATCCACAACTGGGTATTGCAGGACAAATTTGGCCTGTAGGCCACTTCTGTTTTGGATGAAGACAACATAAAGATGACAGAGACAAGGTGTGATGAAGAGATAAGAGGGAAGTTCTGAAAGTGTGTAAAACACACACAACCAGATGGCAGGAAAAATGTCAAATCACCAGTAATCAAATTATATGACAAATGGATATAATTTCCTAAGCAAAGATGGAAAATTTCAAATTTTGTAACATAATAACATGTCTAGTCATAAGATATTTAGAAGAAATACATCTAAAAAGAAGTTTGAAAATAAAAGAACATACAAAGATAAATAAGCCTAATAACTAAAAATAGGTAACAAGTGTGGTAACATTTTAATGTCAGACCAAAAAAAAGGAATTTAATGTAAACAGGACTTGACAAGATAAAGAACATTTATGTTGACAAAAGATACAATTCCATACGAAGGCCAATTAATAATGAATCTTTACAAACCTGACAATATAACACCAAAAGTCATGTTTATAATATATGAAGTAAAAACGGTTAGAAATACAGATAGGAATGAAAAATACACAAGGAAGACTTCAACTCAAAAACTGACCGATGAAGTAGGAAAAAAGTAAGCAAGAGTAGTGAGGATTTGAATAACACAGTAAAGAAACTTGACTGAATAGGTGTAAAGGACTTTGTACACTATAATGGTGAATGCATAATCTCTTCAAACACACATGCAACATTAACTACCTTCTAAAACACAAGGAAAATGTTAATAAATTCCCAGATAAGAAATCATTCAGTTCACATTCTTTGATCACACTGAAATAAAATTTGAAATTAGTAAACAAAAGAATACAATTTTTATAACTTGGAAATAAAAACCCGCATCTTTAACTTAGAATAACTGTAGTGAAAAGAAATGTAAAATGAAGTTATTGATTAGTTAAAAATAATGATACCAAAATTTATTCAACATTATTATACAACCAGTTTTGTGCTGAGTGATCTACTTGGATTGTCTCATTTTATTATCGCAATAATCCTGAGAAGTTGATTGTTTTATCATTTCTTTTCACAGATGAGGAACTGAAACACAGAACTCTGTTAAATAACCTGCCCACATAGATGACAGAGTTGGGATTTGAAGCGACTTCACTTTCACTTTTCCTTTCATGCATTGGAGAAGGAAATGGCAACCCACTCCAATGTTCTTGCCTGGAGAATCCCAGGGACGGGGGAGCCTGGTGGGCTGCCGTCTGTGGGGTTGCACAGTCGGATACGACTGAAGCAACTTAGCAGCAGCAGCAGCAGTATAGTCTGAAACCAGTGTATTTAACCACTACAACAAGAAGAACGGTGAGATCAATACAATTCAAAATCTATACATACTTAAGAGAAAATATATAGCCTCGGATGCATACATTAGAAAATAAGAAGAGTGAATAGAAGCAAATCATACATATAGTTCAAGAAGCTAGAGGGAGAAAAATTTAAACATACCAGGAAAGTATTACTAAAGAAAAAAACAGAAATGAATGAAATGAGCAAATTTTAATAAAACTGAAAGAACCAAAAATATAAAAAGTCTAATATGTCTAACCAAGTTTTTTTAAAAAAGAATTATCAACATTTGAAATGAGAAGGGACATTATAAGTAGAGAATAGAATCTTTAAAAGTCTGAGATAAATTCTAAATTTAAGATAATAAATCAGAAAAATCTGGACTAAAAAAGTTTCTGGAAAACAGAAGTCACCAAAATTGACCCATGGAGGAATGTTCACCTAAAAACAACAAGCAACAATACAAACACTGAGAGCACTGAAAAGGTATTCAAAGCTCTCTCATAAAAGGACACCAAACAAAGAAGGTTCTATAAGTAAGGAACATGCTATACTGATTTTAGCAATCCAAAGCCTTGAAAAAAGTGAAAAGTTTTCTAACCCATTTACATTGGAGCCGACATGGCCTGAAATTTAAAACTGATAAAAAAAAAGCATACATTCACTTATTAACACATATTTAGGTATCTTAAGTATTAGTAGAATGAATCCAGAAATGTATATTTTTTAATGTCATAACTAAGAAGGATTTATCTAAGGTATTCAAGACTGCTTCGAAATTCAGAATATATTAATGCAAATCATTACATTCAAAATAAAGTGATATAATTATCTTAAGAGATGCAAAAAGCATTTGATACAATTTGACATCTATTTTTGATTAGAAAGAAAACAACTTTTGCAAACCAGTAGTAGAAAGAAACTTCTTTGTTTTAATGAAAGATATCTGCATACACAATTTATGTGTATGTGTTAGTCGCTCAGTCGTGTCTGACTCTTTGGAGCCCCATGGACTATAGCCTGCCAGACTTCTCTGTCCATGGAATTCTCCAGGCAAAAATACTGGAGGGGGTTGACATTCCCTTCTCCAGGGGATCTTCCCAAAACAGGGATCAAACATGGGTCTTCTGCATTGCAGGCAGGTTCTTTTACCATCTGAGCTACAAGCATCATACCTAATAAAATATTACAAGATTTCCCACTAAAGTTTTTTCAGTATTGTTCTGAGAGTCCCGGCTAATGCTATGGAATAAGAAAAAGAAAGAAGTGGCAAACAAGGAGGAAATATTTTCAAAATATGTATCATTATATTTAATAAGGAACACTCCAAAATGGATAAGAAAAAATGTAAACAACCTAATAAAGACATGTGCCGAGGATCTAAATAACCACTTCAATGAGAAGAAATTTAAATAATGAATAAAAATAATTTAAAATAACAAAGAATTGCATTTTTTCCCCTTAGAACTGGCAACTTTTTTTTTTAAGAGACTGATAATATCTAGTGTTTATTAAAGATATGTGGAAACAGGTGTTTTCATATATGGTTGGTCAGAATGTAATTTGTAAGGCTTTCTTAGAAAGCAATTTAGCAGAATTTACCAAAATTTTTACTCTACAATTTTCTTTTCTCAACAGTTTTGTTTCTGCTGTTTTAGCCAAACAAAATTAATTGTTCATAATGCACAAAAAAATTTGTTTGTGTGCACCAGGAAAGTTTAAGAAAGTTTGTTGCAGCATTGTTTCAAATAGTGAAAACATTAGAAATAATTTGTATATCCGCTAGTAGGGAAATTACTCAATTATGTTATATTGATACAATAGAATACTATCCAGCTATTAAAATGAAACTGATCTGTGTTCAACAGAAAGGGCTGAGAGATGAATTTTTAGGCTAAAAATAAAATTATTATAAACCATGAATTTTTAAATATTACACATATATGTGCATGTAAATGCATAAAAATAATTTGGAAGTAGGATCACTTAATGGATTTTTTTTGTTTTAGGGAGGACAGCAAGAATGAGGGGCAGGAAAGAGGTAAGGCTAATGGCTTAGTCTCTCTATTTCAGTGTTGTTTGAATCTTTCAGTGAAAATATATTCCTGTAAATTTTCCTGTTTTATTAAAGTTTTTTTTTTTGAGTTTTAACATTCAGAGACTAAAGTGCAAAACCAAAAGTATATATAGCCCAATGAATGTTAACACGTGTATTACTTATGTAGCCACTGCCCAGATCAAGATGTAGAATATTTCTTCTCCCTAGGACACTCCATTGTGCTCCTCTATTGTACCCGCCACCACGGATTATTTTATCTGTCCTAGAAGTTCATAGAAGTAGAATCATACAGCTTACTTCAATTTTGTGTCTGGTTTTTTTTTTGTTACATATCATGTCTACTATACTAATCCATGTTATCAGTTCTTTTTTATTGTTTGTAGTATTCCACTATTTGAATATACCACAATTTAGTTATCCATCCTCCCTTGACAGACATTCGAGTTATTTCCAGCTATTAGGAAGAAAACTGCTATGGCCAACCTTGTACAGGTCTTCTGCAATATTCGTGCATTTCTCTCATATACCTAGCACTGAAACTCCTGGGTCATAGAGGAGGTTTTAGGAGAGTGATTCAAGGTGGTTGTAACAATTTACGTTTTTGTTAGTGTATATGGAAGTTCCAGTTCTAGTTGATCCATATTCTGGCTACCACTTCATATTGTCAATTCTTTTCACGTTAGCCATTTCAATAAGTGTGTACTGATATTACATTGTGTTTTTTTAATCATATGGAATAATTTTCATGTAATTATGTCCATGCTGATAGTCTCTTTTGTAAAATGGCTGCTCAAGTTTTTTCTCATTTTGTTTGAGCTGTTTTTCTCCATTGAGTTGTTTTATCTTTTTCTTTTTAATTTGTTGACATTCTTTAGATATTGCAGATATATTTTTTTGATATATATGCTATATCTATGATGTGTTTATATATACATGTATATATATATATGCATATGTATCACAAATATCTTCTCTTAGTCCATTGAATGATGCTCTTGATGGTGTACTTTGATAAATAGAATTTCAGAATTTTAAGTCTTTTATTGTTCATGGTTTTTTGGATCTTATTTAAGAAATCACTGCCTATCTCAAGGTCATGGTATTATTCTTCTATGTTGTCTTCTGGAACAAGGATCAGCAGAATATGGCTCATGTGGCCTGCCACCTGTTTTTGTAAATAAATTTTTACTGGAACACAGCCATTCCAGTTTATTTATGTATTCTCTATGGCTACTTTATGCTACAACAGCAGAGTTGAGTAGTTCTAACGGAGACCATGTGGCCCACAAAGTTGAAAATATTGATTATCTTGTCTTTTACAGGAAAAATTTACTAACCCTTCTTCTAGAAAATTATTTACTTTCATATTAGGCTTATAATCCAATGGGAATTAAGTTTTGTAAATGGTATAAAATAAGGTTAAAGTCTGTTTCATATAAATTATCCAATTGCTTCAGCATCAGTTTTTGAAAATAAAATCTCATTACCACAAAACTGCAGTAGCACCTTTGTTGTATATCAGGCTACTGTGTAGGTATAGCCATTTCCAGACTCTCTCTTCTGTTTCACTGTTTGTTTATCAATCACTGCACCAGTATCACACGCTCTTAAATATCATAGGTTTATGCTAAGTCTTGACATCTGACATTGTAAATCTTCCAAGAATTTTTCTTTCTGATTTTTGGCTTTTGTAAGTTGTTTGCATTTCCATATAAAATTTTGGAATGGGTAGCCTTTCCTTCTCCAGGGGATCTTCCCAGCCCAGGGATTGAACCCAGATCTCCCACATTGCAGGCAGATTCTTTACCAGGTGAGTCACTTGGGAAGCCCATATAAATATTAGAATTCCTTAATGAATATCCACAGAAAATTTTGATGGGAACTCAACAGTGACTGTATTGAGTCAGTGAACTAATTTTGGAGTAGTCCACATCTTTATCCAACGGAGTCTCCATATCCATGAACATGTTCTTTCTCAAAATTGCTTTTGCGATTCAAACTCATTTGTGGTTTCATACAAATTTTAGAATTATTTGTTCCAGTTCCATGAAAAATGCCTTTGGTATTTTGTTAGGGATTGCATTAAGTCTGTTCACTTCAGTCGCTCAATCGTGTCTGACCCTTTGCGACCCCATGAACTGCAGCACGCTAGGCCTCTCTGTCCATCACCAACTCCTGGAGTCCACCCAAACCGAAGTCCATTGAGTCGATGATGCCATCCAACTATCTCATCCTCTGTCGTCCCCTTCTCCTCCTGCCCTCAATCTTTCCCAGCATCAGGGATTTTCAAATGAGTCAGCTCTTTGCATCATGTGGCCGAAGTATTGGAGTTTCAGCTTCAACATCAGTCCTTCCAATGAACACCCAGGGCTGATCTCCTTTAGGATGGACTGGTTGGATCCCCTTGCAGTCCAAGGGACTCTCAAGAGTCCTCTCCAACACCACAGTTCACAGTTCAAAGCATCAATTCTTCTGCGCTCAGCTTTCTCTATAGTCCAACTCTCACATCCATACATGACTACTGGAAAAACCATAGCCTTGACTAGACGGACCTTTGTTGGCAAAGTAATGTCTCTACCTTTTAATAGGCCGTCTAAGTTGGTCATAACTTTTCTTCCAAGGAGTAAGCATTTTTTAATTTCATGGCTGCAATCACCATCTACAGTGATTTTGGAGCCCCCCCAAAATAAAGTCTGCCATGGTTTCCACTGTTTCTCCATCTATTTGCCATGAAATGATGGGACTGGATGTCATGATCTTAGTTTTCTGAATGTCGAGCTTTAAGCCAACTTTTTCACTCTCTTCTTTCACTTTCATCAAGAGGCTTTTTAGTTCCTCTTCCCTTTCTGCCGTAAGGGTGGTGTCATCTGCATATCTGAGGTTATTGATATTTCTCCTGGCAATCTTGTTTCCAGCTTGTGTTTCTTCCAGCCCAGCGTTTCTCATGATGTACTCTGCATAGAAGTTAAATAAGCAGGGTGACAATATACAGCCTTGACGTACTCCTTTTCCTATTTAGAACCAGTCTGGTGTTCCGTGTTCAGTTCTAACTGTTGCTTCCTGACCTGCATACAGACTTCTCAAGGTCAGCTGGTTTGGTATTCCTATCACTTGAAGAATTTTCCAGTTTATTGTGATCCACACAGTCAGAAATAGATATTTTTCTGGAACTCTCTTGCTTTTTCGATGACCCAGTGGGTGTTGGCAATTTGATCTCTGTTTCCTTTGCCTTTTCTAAAACCAGCTTGAACATCTGGAAGTTCACGGTTCATGTATTGTTGAAGCCTGGCTTGGAGAATTTTGAGCATTACTTTACTAGTGTGTGAGATGCCCTAAAACTTGTCAGTAAATCTCCTTCTTGTGAGATGCAGGTGTTTTTCAAGATGCTGCCTCTGTAGTGGGTATTAGAGTAAGTGATTCTGTGCATGAGCCCTTCAGGGCCAAGTCTTGGTTTCCCAAAAGCCCACCAACTCTCCCAGACATAATCCATGCTGATTTTTAGTGCTAAATGTTATGAGGGCTCATTTTCCTGGTGCATATTTTCTGGGCCATGGAGACTAGTGTGGGGAGCTCAGACCCCACACTTCTCAGGGGAAACCTGTGTGGTTGTGAAATCTCTCCCACTTGTGGGTCACAGCGTGGTGGGTATGGGTTCTGACTAGACCAAGTCTCTGTCCCTTCTACCTGTCTGGATGTGGCCTTGTCTTTCTATTCTTAATTGTAGAAAATCTATTCCTCTTACTCTGCCATCTTGATCTGGACGGACCCTTCTGGATTTCTTATATTTAACAACTACTCAAATTTTTTAAAAATTTTCTTCTGTCAGTTTAGATAACTTGTGATTTTAAAGAAAAGCATCAGTTTTTATTTAGTTTGTTAAATTTATTTATATTAAACTACTCATCATGACCCTGCATTATCTTTTTATGTCTATAGGGTCTGCAGTGATGTCTTCCTTTTTCTCTGAGGTTAGCAGTTTATACTTTCTTTTCCTTGATTGGTCTTGCCAAGAATTTATCAAGTTTATTGATATTCTGAAAGAACAAATCTTGACTGTTGATTTTTTATTTTTGTCTATTTATGTGAGCTTACTTTTTTTTCTGTTAAAAAATGTTTATTTTTATTTTTGACTTTGTCAGGTCTGAGTTGTGACACTTGGGATCTTTTGTTGTGGCTCGTGGGCTTCTCTCTAGTTGTGGTGCATGAGCTCAGCTTCCCTGTGACATGTGGGATCTTAGTTTCCTGATTAGGGATCAAACCCATGTTCCCTGCACTGGAAGGCAGACTTTCAACCACTGGACCACCAGGGAAATCCTGAGCTTACTGTTTTTTTCAATATATGTTTTCACTTTTATTAGTTTCCGTCCATATTTTTAATCTTTTTCTAACTTCTTGAGATGGTAACTTAGAAATTGATTTTTAACTCCCCCCCCCCAACTATATGCACTTAAAGTCATCTTCATTCTAAGCACTGTGAATCAATAGGTCCAATCAGGGGAGAGTAAGAACACAGTAATTTCAACAGAAATATTTTATTAATAATATAAGGTATTACTGGACTTTCCTGGTGGCTCAGACAGTAAAGAATTTATTAACCATACCAAGGAATTGCAGTAATGAGGGGTTGGTTAGCAAGAAGTAAAGAGGATTCTAAAGAATACGGAAATAGTAGATACAAGAAATAGCTCCTACCACCTATCTCCTCCCTTCTTCCCCTCACCCAGAACTGAGACAACACACCGAAGAAGAGGCCCACTAAGACCTGAGACCCAGACCTTTCTGTAGAGGGCAGAATGTGGCTCACTAGATAGCAGAAAAGTTACTCTGGTGACATCGTGCTAAAATACACCCTGGAAATCCACCCAGTGGGGTGCCAGGAACATCACAGAGATGCCTCACTGGAGGGCCTTTGCTACAAAACTGCCTGAGAGACATGCCAGGGGAAGCTGTTGGCTGCTAAATGCTGCTGCCACAGTGGACTGTTCAAGTCTAGAGTAGGGGAGAGCAATGAATCCTGGCAAAGCTTGCCCAGCCAGCACACCAGAACCAGGAAGCAAAAACTTTCCTGCCGCAGTGTATTTACAGTGCCCTCTGATGGCAAAGTTCCAGTTGGCAAGGGTAAATATATAAAGAGCCCAAAGCTATTTTCACAAAACAACCTAATAGGAACCTGGAAGGGAAAGGCAATAAATAATAACTAACACATGCTATTTTAGCTATCTCCTATACATTTTGGTGTGTTTCATTTTCAATATTTGATTTTCATTGTGCTTTCCTGACTACTGGGTTATTTAGAAGAGTGTTGGTTAATTTCTAAATGTTATCAGATTTTCTAGTTATCTATTAATTGATTTCTAGTTTTATTCCACCATAGCTTGAGAACATGCCTTCAGTTCAGTTCAGTTCAGTCGCTCAGTCGTGTCCTACTCTTTGTGACCCCATGAATCGCAGCACGCCAGGCCTCCCTGTCCATCACCAACTCCCGGAGTTCACCCAGACTCGCGTCCCCCCATCCAGCCATCTCATCCTTGGTCGTCCCCTTCTCCTCTGCCCTCAACCCCCCCCCCTGCCCCCCCCAGCATCAAAGTCTTTTCCAATGAGTCATGCCTTAGGTGATTTTAACTCTTTGAAGTTTTTTCAGACTTGTTTTATGCATATCATAGAGTACATTTTGGTAAATATTTCATGAGCATGTGAAAAGAGATTGTATTCTGCAGTTGCTTATTGTTGTTGTTCAGTCACCACATCATGTCTGACTCTCTGTGACACCACAAACTGCAGCACATCAGGTCTCTCTGTCTCTCGTATCTCCTGGAGTTTGCCCAAGTTCATGTCCATTGAATCAGTATTGCCATCCAAGCATTTCATCCTCTGTTGCTCTCTTCTTCTGCTTTCAATCTTTCCCAGCACTAGAGTCTTTTCCAATGAGTTAGCTGTTTGCATCAGGTCACCAAAGTATTGGAGCTTCAGCTTCAGTATCAATCTTTCCAATGAGTATTCAGGGTTGTCTCTCCTTGCTATTCTCTGGAACTCCGCATTAAATTGAGTATACCTTTCCCTTTCTCCCTTGGTTTTGCTTATCTTCATTCCTCAGCTATTTGTAAAGCCTACTCAGATACCCACTTTGCCTTCTTGCATTCCTTTTTCTTTGGGATGGTTTTGTTCACTGCTTCCTGTGCAATATTACAAACCTCTGTTCATAGTTCTTCAGGGTTTTGTTTACCAGATCTAGTCCCTTGAATCTATTTGCCACCTCCACTGTATAAATAGGGGATTTGATTTAGGTTGTACTTGACTGGCTGAGTGGTTTTTCCTGCTTTCTTTACCTTAAGCCTGAATTTTGCTATAAGGAGCTGATGATCTGTGCCACAGTCAGCTCCAGGTCTTGTTTTTGCTGACTGTATAGAGCTTCTCCATCTTCAGCTACAAAGAATGTAATCAATCTGATTTTGGTGTTGACCATTTGGTGATGTCCATGTGTAAAATCGTTTCTAGTGTTGTTGGAAAGGGGTGTTTGCTATGACCAGTGCATTCTCTTGGCAGAATTCAGTTAGCCTTAGCCCTGCTTCATTTTGTACTCTAAGGCCAAACTTGCCTGTAACTCCAGGTATTTCTTAACTTCCTACTTTTGCATTCCAGTCCACAATGATGAATAGAACATCTGTTTTTTTGGTGTTCGTTTTAGGAGGTCTTGTAGGTCTTCATAGAACTGATCAACTTCAGCTTCTTTAGCATCAGTCGTTGGGCATAGACTTGGATTACTGTGATGTTATTTGGTTTGTGTTGGAAATGAACCGAGATCATCCTGTTGTTTTTGATGTTGGTCCCAAGTACTGCATTTCAGACTCTTTTGTTGACTATGAGGGCTTCTTCATTTCTTCTAAGGGATTCTTGCCCACAGTAGTAGATATAATGGTCATCTGAATTAAATTCACCCATCCCCATCCATTTAATTCACTGATTCCCAAGATGATGTTTCCTCTTGCCATCTCTTGCTTGACTGTGTCCAATTTGGCTTGATTCATGGGCCTAACATTCCAGGTTCCTATGCAGTACTGTTCTTTACAGCATTGCATTTTACTTTCATCACCAGACACATCCATAACTGAGCTTTGTTTCCACTTTGGCTCAGATACTTGTTTCTGAAGCTATTAGTAATTGTCCTCCACTCTTCCCAGTAGCATAGTAGACCCCTCCTGACCTGGAGGGCTCATCTTTTTGTGTCATATCTTTTTGCCTTTTTATACAGTTCATGAGGTTCTCACGACAAGTATGCTGGGGTGGTTTGCCAGTCCCTCCTCCAGTGGTTCATGTTTTGTTTGAACTCTCCACTATGACCCATCTGTCTTGGGTGGCCCTGCACTGCATAGCTCATAGCTTCATTGAGCTACACAAGCCCCCTTGGCATGATAAGGCTGTGATCCATTATAGATTATGACAATATACTGAACATATTTTCCTGTGCTGTACAGTAGGACCTATTTGTTTCTATTTTTTATTTGGTAATGTATATTTGTTTAATCCCAAACTTCTAATTTATCTATACCCCATGATCCTGCCCTTTCCCCTTTGGTAACTGTAAGTTTGTTTTCTATGTCTGACTCTATTTTGTAAGTTCATTTGTATCACATTTTTAGATTCCATATATAAGTGATATTTTTGTCCCTATCATTTCTAATAAAAACTTAATTACTTCCAGATTCCATGACCAACAAGACCATACCACGGCTGGACTGAAGCTGAACAGGAATGGCCAGAAAGATCCATTAGTGAGATTTGGTCAGCAGATCCTATAGCTCTGAGGGGCCAGAGCCACTGGGGGCAGATAGCACCCAGGGCTCTGGGTAGGAGAAACAGAGCCCAAGATCCTTGGCATTAGGCCTGGGAAGCAAGACCCCCAAGGACAGGAAGTCCCAAAGTGATGAGGCAGCTGAGTAGAAACCAAATGGCAGGAGAGGCAGGAATAACTAGAGGCTGGGAAAGGCCTGGGGCGCCTGCTGATGGGCGGAGCTGGAGACCAAGTTTGTTGCCCCCTTTGCAGCTAAATTGAGTCCCACCTTAAAGGCTGGCTGGTCCTGGAGCTCGGCCAGCCCCACAGCCCTGAGCGACACATGAACAGCACATGTAGCAGTGGTTCAGAGGGACTCAGGAGGCAGTTCTTGGTGATGATTATAAGCAGCCTCATTACCCCCTGACACTTCTAACATAGACCTATAATGTAGCTGTGGGGACGCCCAAATCACAGACGTACTGATGTATGACGTAGCTGTGGGGACACCGGAATCTCAGACGAAGTGACGCATGACGTAACCGTTGGGGCGTGCATATCAGACGTAGTGACGTGTAACGCAGCTGTGGGAACGCCCATATCAGACGTAGTGACGTGGCTGTGGGGGCACCCGAATCACAGACGTAGTGACGTTTGACGTAGCTGTGGGGATGCCAGTATCACAGATGTAGTGAGGTCTGACGTGGCTGTGGGGACTCCCATATCAGAAGTAGTGATGAGTGACGTAGCTATGTGGGCACCCGAATCAGGCGCAGTGACGTCTGACGTGCCTGCGAGAACTTCCGAATCACAGACGTAGTGATGTATGACATAGCTGTGGGGGCATCGTATCATAGAAATATTGACAGATGTGGGGAGCCCTCGGAGCCCCGGGCTGAACTGGTGGCTGTGGATGACCACTCTATCCTCATGCCTGAAACTCTTTCCAGGCACAGAAGTGAGAAGCTCCAACTGAGAAAACTGGTCTCTCCGCCTAGCAGCTCCCGCTGCCCCTGCTGCCTGGCTAGACAAGTTAGCTACTTCTGCTGTGTCCCTGGCACAGGTGGGTGGCCAGAATGTGGCACACACTTTTTATGCTTAGTGTATAAAGTTGAATAAATGTTAGTCATTTTGTTCAAAGAACTATATAACATATAATTTTTTTTTAAGTCTAACATACCAGAGAAGGGTATATTAAACTAAGATAGGGCTTATGTCTATTTCTACTTTTTTTGTTTTCTTACCATGTTTGAAACTATGTTATTTTGGATGTAAAAAGTCAGGATATCTGTGTATTTCTGTTGAACTGATGCTTTTATCTTTAGGAAATGCTACCCTATATCTCTAGTAAACTTCTTGCCTTGAAGTTTACCTTGTCTGATATTAGTGTAACCACACAAGCTTCCTTTACATTACAGTTTGTATGATATATATTTTCATTATTTTGCTTTCAATCTGTGTACTTGTATTTAAAGTGTAACAACACACACGAGTTTTTTTTTTTTTTTTAATCTAGTCTGGAAATCTGCCATTTAATTGAAGTGTTTAATCCATTTGCACTTCATATAATTACATAATTGACTTATGCTTTTAATTTCTCTCATCTATTCTTTCTTTTTTCTTTCTCTCCTATTTTTTAGAATTAATTTTTTTATTCAGTATTACTTTTTTGGGCTTCCCAGGTGCCTCAGTGGTAAAGAATCTGCCTCCAATGCAGGAAACATGGGTTCTTACCCTAGGTTAGTAAGATCCCCAGGAGGAGGGCATGGCAATCCACTCCAGTATTCTTGCCTGGGAAATCCCATGGACAGAGGAGCCTGGCAGGCTACAGTCCATGGGGTTGCAAGAGAGTCAGACACAACTTAGCTACTAAACAACAAAAAATTACTTCTTCACTAGTTTTTCTTAAATTCAGGATTACTG
Organism: Oryx dammah; assembly: GCF_014754425.2. Classification (NCBI taxonomy): domain Eukaryota; kingdom Metazoa; phylum Chordata; class Mammalia; order Artiodactyla; family Bovidae; genus Oryx; species Oryx dammah. Next base: position 48,513,066 of record NW_024070210.1, read on the forward strand.
AGGTATACATGAATAAAAATAGTGAGGTATTCACCATTTTTACTATATAGTTCTTTGAGTTTTTACAAATGCCATCACCATCAAGATGCAGGCATACCTTGGAGATATTATTGTACATTCAGTTCCAGACCATCACAATAAAGTGAATACCACAGTAGAGTCATGTGAATTTTTTGGTTTTCTAGTGCATATAAAAGTTGTTTATACTATACTATAGTCTGTTAAGTGTGAAATAGCATTATATCTTTAAAAATATATTTAATTTAATGAAATAATACTTTACCACTGAAGAATATTAACCATCACATGAGTGTTCAGCAAGTCATAATCTTTTTGCTGGTGGAGGGTCATGTCTCAATTATTTCTTAAGGAGTAGTTTATTTATTTGGGGGTGTGCTGAGTCTTTGCTGCTGCATGGGCTTTTCTCTAGTTTGGGAGAGTGGGGGCTACTCTCTAGTTGTGTTACATAGACTTCGCATTGTAGTGGCTTTTCTTTTTGTGGAGCATGGGCACTAGGTGTGTTGGCTTCAGTGGTTATGGCACATGGGTTCCGTAGTTTTAGTTCCTGGACTCCAGAGCACAGGCTCAATAGTGGTGGTTCACAGGCTCAATAGTGGTGGTTCACAGGCTTAGTTTTCTCTGTATGGCTTGTGGCATCTTTCCGGATCAAGGATTGAACCCATGTCTCCTGCTTTGGCAGGCAGATTCTTTACCACTGAGCCATCAGGGAAGCCCATGCCTCGAGGTTGCTGACTGATCAGAATGGTGGTTGCTGAAGATTGGGGTGGCTGTGGTAATTTCTTAAAATAAGACAGAAATGAGGTTTGCTGCATCAGTAGGCTTTTGCTTTCACAAACACTTTCTGTGTAGCATGCAGTGATGCCATTCGATAGCATTTTACCCACAGTAGGACTTCTTTGAAAATTAGCGTCAATTCTTTCAAAACCTTGCCACTGCATATTCACAGCATCTTTACCAACAGTAGATTCCATCTCAAGAAACCACTTTGCTCATCCATAAGAAGGCACCCCTCATTGGTTAAAGTTTTATCTTGAAACTGCATCACTTCAGTCACATTTTTAAGTTCCACTTCTAATACTAGTTCTCTTGCTGTTTCTACCACATCTGCAGTTATTTCCTCCACTGAAAGTTTGCACTCATCTCACATGCTAGTAAAGTAATGCTCAAAATTCTCCAAGCCAGGCTTCAGCAATACCAGAACCGTGAACTCCCTGATGTTCAAGCTGGTTTTAGAAAAGGCAGAGGAACCAGAGATCAAATTGCCAACATCCGCTGGATCATGGAAAAAGCAAGAGAGTTCCAGAAAAACATCTATTTCTGCTTTATTGACTATGTCAAAGCCTTTGACTGTGTGGATCACAATAGACTGTGAAAAATTCTGAAAGAGATGGGAGTACCAGACCACCTGACCTGCCTCTTGAGGAATCTGTATGCAGGTCAGGAAGCCACAGTTAGACCTGGACATGGAACAACAGACTGGTTCCAAATAGGAAAAGGAGTACGTCAAGGCTGTATATTGTCACCCTGCTTATTTGACTTACATGCAGAGTACATCATGAGAAACGCTGGACTGGAAGAAACACAAGCTGGAATCAAGATTGCCAGGAGAAATATCAATAACCTCAGATATGCAGATGACACCACCCTTATGGCAGAAAGTGAAGAGGAACTAAAAAGCCTCTTGATGAAAGTGAAAGAGGAGAGTGAACAAGTTGGCTTAAAGCTCAACATTCAGAAAACAAAGATCATGGCATCCAGTCCCATCACTTCGTGGGAAATAGATGGGGAAACAGTGGAAACAGTGTCAGACTTTTATCTTTTGGGGCTCCAAAATCACTGCAGATGGTGACTGCAGCCATGAAATTAAAAGACGCTTACTCCTTGGAAGAAAAGTTATGACCAACCTAGATAGCATATTCAAAAGCAGAGACATTACTTTGCCGACTAAGGTCTGTCTAGTCAAAGCTATGGTTTTTCCAGTAGTCATGTATGGATGTGAGAGTTGGACTGTGAAGAAGGCTGAGCGCCGAAGAATTGATGCGTTTGAACTGTGGTGTTGAAGAAGACTCTTGAGAGTCCCTTGGACTGCAAGGAGCTCCAACCAGTCCAATCTGAAGATCAACCCTGGGATTTCTTTGGAAGGAATGATGCTAAAGCTGAAACTCCAGTACTTTGGCCACCTCATGCGAAGAGTTGACTCATTGGAAAAGACTCTGATGCTGGGAGGGATTGGGGGCAGGAGGAGAAGGGGACGACAGAGGATGAGATGGCTGGATGGCATCACTGACTCGATGGATGCGAGTCTGAGTGAACTCCGGAGATGGTGATGGACAGGGAGGCCTGGCGTGCTGCAATTCATGGGGTCGCAAAGAGTTGGACATGACTGAGCAACTGAACTGAACTGAAGGTTTGAACCCCTCCACATCATTCAAGAGGACTGGAATCAATTTCGTCCAATTCCTGTTAATGTTGATATTTTGACCTCTTACCATGAATCCTTAATGTTCTTAATGGCATCCAGGATGGTGAATCTTTTCCAGAAGGCTTTCAATTTACTTTGTCTAGATCCAGCAGAGGAATCACTATCCATGACAGCTATAGCCTTATAGCCTTACAAATTGTATCGTTAAAAAATAAAAGACTTGAAAGTTGAAATGACTCCTTGATCAGTGGGCTGAAAAATGGATGTTTTGTTAGCAGTCATGAAAACAACATGAATCTCATGTATCTCCACTAGAGAGTTTGGATGACTAGGTGTATGATCAGTGAGCAGTGATATTTTGAAAGGAATCTTTTTTCTGAGCAGTAGGTCTTAACAGTGGGCTTAAAATATTTAGTAAATCATCTTGTCAGCAGATGTCCTGCTCTCCAGGCTTTGTTGTTCTGTTTATAGAGGACAGACAGAGTAGATTTAGCATAATTTTTAAGGGCCCTAGGATTTTCAGAATGGTAAATGAGCATTGGCTTCAACTTAAGTCACCAGCTACATTCAGTTCAGTTCAGTTCAGTCGCTCAGTCGTGTCTGACTCTGCGACCCCATGAATCGCAGCACGCCAGGCCTCCCTGTCCATCACCAACTCCCGGAGTTCACTCAGGTTCATGTCCATCGAGTCAGTGATGCCATCCAGCCATCTCATCCTCTGTCGTCCCCTTCTCCTCCTGCCCCCAATCCCTCCCAGCATCAAAGTCTTTTCCAATGAGTCAACTCTTTGCATGAGGTGGCCAAAGTACTGGAGTTTCAGCTTTAGCATCATTCCTTCCAAAGAAATTCCGGAGTGGATCTCCTTCAGATTGAACTAGTTGGAGCACCTTGCAGTCCAAGGGACTCTCAAGAGTCTTCTCCAACACCACAGTTCAAAAACATCAATTCTTAGGCGCTCAGCCTTCTTCACAGACCAACTCTCACATCCATACATGACTACTGGAAAAACCATAGCCTTGACTAGACGGACCTTAGTCGGCAAAGTAATGTCTCTGCTTTTGAATATGCTACATTAGCCTGTGATAAAGTCAGCCTGTCCTTTGAAGCTTTGAAGCTAAGCACTGACTTCTTTTCTCTAACTGGCAGTCCTAGATGGCATCTCCTTCCAGTATAAGACTGTTTTCTCTACACTGAAAATCTTTTGTTTAGTGTAGCCATGTTTATTACTGATCTTAGCTAGATCTTGTGGATAACTTGCTGCAGCTTCTACATCAGCACTTGCTGCTTCACCATGCACTGATATATTATGAAGGTGGCTTCTTTCCTGAAACTTCATGAACCACCCTCTGCTCACCGCAAACTTTTCTTCTGCAGCTTCCTCACCTCTCCCAGCCTTCACAGAATTGCAAAGCACTGGGCCTTGTTCTGGATTAGGCTTCCACTGGAGAGACTGTTGTGGCCATTTTAATCTTGTATGCAGACCACTCAAGCTTTCTCCGTATCAGCAATAAGGTGTTTTGCTGTCCTGTCGTTCACTCCTTTACTGGAGTAGCACTTTTAATTTCCTTCTAGAACTTTGCATTTGTAACTTGGTTAACTGATGCAAGAGGCTTAGCTTTGGGCTTGTGTCAGCTCTCTGTGTGTCTCCCTCACTTAGCTTAATCATTTCTGGCTTTTGATTTTAAGTGAAAGCGTATGACTCCTCCTTTCACTTGAACACGTGTAGGGCTTTGTAGGGTTATTAATTGGCCTAACATTAAGATTGTTGTGTATTGGCAAACAGGCCTGAGGAGAGGGAGCAAGACAGAGGAAACACAGGTCTGTGGAGGAGTCAGAACACACACATTTATTAACTTTGCTCTCTTACATGGGTGCAGTACATGGTGCCCCAAACAGTTGCAATAGTGACATCAAAGATCACAGATGAACATAACAGATATACTAATAACAAGAAATTTTGAAATATATGAAGAATTATCAGAATGTGACAAAAATGAGAGCAAATGCTATTGGAGAAATGGCACTAAGAGACTTGTTCAATGTAGGGTTGCCACAATCTTCAATTTGTAAAAAAATGTTGTATCTGTAAACTGCAATAAAGTGAAGCACAGTAAAATGAGGCATGCCTATATGTTGTTGTTCAGTCACTAAGTTGTGTCCGATTCTCTGCAACCCCATGGACTGCAGCACACCAGGCTTTCCTGTCCTTCACTATCTCCCAGAATTTGCTAAAACTTTGTCCATTGAGTTGGTGATGCCATCCAACCAGCTTATCTTCTGTTGCTCCTTTCTCCTCCTGCCCTCAATCATCAGGGTCTTTTCCAGTGAGTTGGCTCTTCCCATCAGAAGGCCAAAGTACTAGTGCTTCAGCACCAGTCCTTCCAGTGAATATTCAGGGTTGATTTCCTTTAGGATTGACTGGTTTGATGTCCCTGCAGTCGAAGGGACTCTCAAGAGTCTTCCCCAGCATGACAGTTTGAAAGCATCAATTCTTTGGTGCTCAGCCTTCTTTATGGTCCTGATCTCACATTCTTACATGACTTCTACACTTCTTCCCAGAATTGTGCCTGTGCTTCTTTGCAGTCAATCTTTCCCCATTCATTGCAAATATTCAAGTTATTCCCACTTTTTGACTATTATGAATAATGCCTATAACTTACTACCAACTTTTGGTGATTTTGAATAGATTTGCTAGGAACATTTGCATACAGGCTATGACAAGAGTGAAGTCTTTATGCAGGTCAAGAAGCAACAGTTAGAACTGGACATGGAACAGACTGGTTGCAAATAGGAAAAGGAGTATGTCAAGGCTGTGTATTGTCACCCTGATTATTTAACTTATGCAGAGTACATCATGAGAAACGCTGGGCTGGAAGAAGCACAAGCTGGAATCAAGATTGCTGGGAGAAATATCAATAACCTCAGATATGCAGATGATACCACCCTTATGGCAGAAAGTGAAGAACTAAAGAACCTCTTGATGAAAGTGAAAGAGGAGAGTGAAAAAGTTGGCTTAAAGCTCAACATTCAGAAAACTAAGATCATGGAATCCAGTCCCATCACTTCATGGCAAATAGATGGGGAAACAGTGGAAACAGTGACAGACGTTTTTGTGGGGGGGCTCCAAAATCACTGCAGATGGTGACTGCAGCCATGAAATTAAAAGATGCTTACTCCTTGGAAGGAAAGATATGACCAACCTATACAGCATATTAAAAAGCAGAGACATTACTTTGCCAACAAAGGTCTGCCTAGTCAAGGCTATGGTTTTTCCAGTGGTCATGTATGGATGTGAGAGTTGGACTATAAAGAGGGCTGAGCACTGAACAACTGATCCTAAAGGAATCAGTGAACCGAAATGGACTGGAACAGGTGAATTTAACTCAGATGACCATTATATCTACTGTGGGCAAAGAATCCCTTAGAAGAAATGGAGTAGCCATGATGGTCAACAGGAGTCCAAAATGCAGTACTTGGATGCAGTCTCAAAAACGACAGAATGATCTTTGTTCATTTCCAAGACAAACCATTCAATATCATGATAGTCCAAGTCTATGCCCCAACCAGTAATGCTGAAGAAGCTGAAGTCGAATGGTTCTGTGAAGACCTACAAGACATTCTAGAATTAATACCCAAAAGAGATGTCCTTTTCACTATAGGGGACTGGAATGCAAAAGTAGAAAGTCAAGAAACACCTGGAGTAACAGGCAAATTTGTCCTTGGAGTACAGAATGAAGCAGGACAAAGGAAATAGAGTTCTGCCAAGAGAATGCACTGGTCATAGCAAACACCCTCTTCCAACAATACAAGAGAAGACTCTACACATGGACATCACCAGATGGTCAACAACTAAGTCAAATTGATTATATTCTTTGCAGCCAAAGATGGAGAAGCTCTATACAGTCAGCAAAAACAAGACTGGGAGCTGACTGTGGCTCAGATCATGAACTCCAAATTGCCAAATCCAGACTTGAAGAAAATAGGGAAAACCACTAGATCATTCAGGTATGACCTAAATAAAATCCCTAATGATTATACAGTGGAAATGAGAAATAGATTTAAGGGTCTAGATCTGTTAGAGAGAGTGCCTGGAGAACTATGGATGGAGGTTTGCAACACTGTATAGGAGACAGGAATCAAGACCATTCCCAAGAAAAAGAAATGCAAAAAAGCAAAATAGCTGTGTGAGGAGGCCTTAACATAAAGCTGTGAAAAGAAGAGAAGCAAAAAGCAAAGGAGAAAAGGAAAGATATACCCATTTGCATGTAGAGTTCCAAAGAATAGCAAGGAGAGATAAGAAAGCCTTTCTCAGTGATCAGTGCAAAGAAATAGAGGAAAACAATAGAATGGGAAAGACTAGAGATCTCAAGAAAATTAGAGATACCAAGGGGACATTTCATGCAAAGATGGGCTCAATAAACAACAAAAATGGTATGGACCTAAAAGAAGCAGAAGATATTAAGAAAAGGTGGCAAGAATACACAGAAGAACTGTACAGAAAAGATCTTCATGACTCACATAATCATGATGGTGTGATCACTCACCTAGAGCCAGACATTCTGGAATGTGAAGTCAAGTGGGCCTTAGAAAGCATCACTACGAACAAAGCTAGTGGAGGTAATGGAATTCCAGATGAGCTATTTCAAATCCTGAAAGATGATGCTGTGAAAGTGCTGCAGTCAATATGCCAGCAAATCTGGAAAACTCACCAGTGGCCACAGGACTGGAAAAGGTCAGTTTTCATTCCAATTCCAAAGAAAGGCAATGCCAAACAGTGCTTAAAGTACCACACAATTGCACTCATCTCACACACTAGTAAAGTAATATTTACTTAAAATTCTTAAGTATTTTAAAATTCTTAAAATTCTCCAAGCCAGGTTTCAGCAATATGTGAACTGTGAACTTCCAGATGTTCAAGCTGGTTTTAAAAAAGGGAGAGGAACCAGAGATCAAATTAACAACATCTGCTGGAGCATCGAAAAAGCAAGAGAGTTCCAGAAAAATATCTATTTCTGCTTTATTGACTATGTCAAAGCCTTTGACTGTGTAGATCATAATAAACTGAGGTAAATTCTGAAAGAGATGGGAATACCAGACCACCTGACCTGCCTCTTGAGAAATCTGTATGCAGGTCAGGAAGCAGCAGTTAGAACTGGACATGGAACAACAGACTGGTTCCAAATAGGAAAAGGAGTACATCAAGGCTGTATATTGTCACCCTGCTTATTTAACTTCTATGCAGAGCACATCATGAGAAACGGTGGGCTGAAGGAAGCACAAGCTGGAATCAGGATTGCCAGGAGAAATATCAATAACCTCAGATATGCAGATGACACCACCCTTATGGCAGAAAGTGAAGAAGAACTAAAGAGCCTCTTGATGAAAGTGAAAGAGGAGAGTGAAAAGGTTGGCTTAAAGCTCAACATTCAGAAAATGAAGATCATGGCATCTGGTCCCATCACTTCATGGCAAATAGAAAAAGAAAGAGTGGAAACAGTGTCAGACTTTATTTTTTTGGTTTCCAAAATCACTGCAGAATCTGACGGCAGCCATGAAAGTAAAAAAAAGAAAAAGAAAAAAAAGAGGAGGACTTTAAGGTTTTCCAAATAGAAGATTTTTTCAGAAATCTTTTAAATTATGTTATGAAAACTTATTTATATGACTTTAATTCTTTTAAGTATGTTATTTGATTTATGGTCCAGAATATCATTTATCTAGGTGAATGTTTCATATTTTCTTGTAAAATGACATATGCTGTTTTTGGTTGAGTGTTTTATGAAAATTAATGTTTAATTTGTTTGACCTGTTGTTTAGGTCTTCTAATTCCTTAGTGACTTTTGGTGTAACTGTTTTATTGATTATAGAAAGAAAAGTATTGAAATCACCAATCATAACTTTGAATTTTTCTTTATTTTTTCATTTCTACTCTCTTTTGCTTCTTGTATTCTGTATGTCCATGTGCACTTAATATTTTTTGGTGTACTCTTAGTGAATTTATAATTAGTCATTATGTAATTTTTCTTTTTATCTCAGGTAGTATTCCTGTTCTGAGGTCCAATTTTCTGATCTGAGTATTGCTTTCCTGGCTTTCTTTTGATTAGTATTTGTATAGGCTCCTCAGGTTCCAATCTGTTATGCCAGCTTCTATAACCACCAAAAGACGCATGAGTTTTTCTTTCACCCATTTTACTTCTAATACCTGTACCAAGTCTAGTCTGTAATCCAAGCCAAGAACTAGCCAATTCATCCAGGGAAAAAACTGCTTGCCAGCATGACTTATTAGAAGGGGTTCTTCCACCTTTGGAGTATTGTTCAGCCCGTTTTTCTTCCACATCACTATGACGTCTTTAACAATACAATTTAAAGAATTTATTTTTCTAATTGTTGCATCTGAAACATTGGCCTAATGCAACCTATTAAATTGTATGCATAACTTTATAGTTTGTTAATTTAAGGGGGAAAAAACCCTGTTCATATACTTAGCAAGGATAGGACTTTTTTTTTTTAAGGTTTACTTGATGTTTGTATTTAGAAATATGCCTCAGGGGGTTATAGTTCTCATGTTTTACAGTATTTGAAACTATCTGCCTTCATATTGTGTTGAGAAGAGCTTTAGGAGGAGAATAGCATATAGGACGCTTTGGCTTCAAAAGTGAACTGTGTTAAACATGAGAATTATCAAAGTTTTAAAAATTAAGACTTGTTAATTATACAAGTATTATAGTGAGGATAGGTCAAGGATTTCTTAACCATTATGGAGGAAATCATGAAGATGGCAAAGCTGATTCAAGGAAGATTCTGAGGAACTCAAGATTCCTTTCCTTTCCGGTGAAAGGAAAACTGAAAAGAATTTGGTTACAACTATGGCTCTGAGGTTAAAGCGTCTGCCTCCAATGCGGGAGACCCGGGTTCGATCCCTGGGTCGGGAAGATCCCCTGGGGAAGGAAATGGCAACCCACTCCAGTATTCTTGCCTGGAAAATCCCATGGACTGAGGAGCCTGGTGGGCTGCAGTCCACGGGGTCACAAAGAGTCGAACATGACTGAGTGACTTTACTTATAAACTAGTTAATGTCACACAGGGCAAGAAAACCAAAACAACTGGGGTTACCTTTATTTCCAGAGAGAAATCAAAAATTATTATTTTACAGAATCTAGCTCCGGTGCTGTGCTGAGTCACTTCAGTCATGTCTGACTCTTTTTGACCTTATGGACTGTAGCCCACCAGGCTCCTTGTCTGTGGGATTCTCCAGGCAAGAATCCTGGAGTGGGTTGCCATGCTCTCCTCCAAGGAATCTTACCAACACAGGAGTCGAACCCGTGTCTCTTACATCTACCTACATTGGCAGGCAGGTTCTTTACCACTTCCCAGCACCACCTGGGAAGACCAAATAGCAAGTCAAGCAAAAATATAATTCCCTAATCGGGAATTAAATAATCTTTGGATAGAGTCATTAGTGCTTTAGAATAACAGGTGAGGACAAAGAATATCTCCTGTCATATCAGTAAATAAAGGATGTTGAGCTACCAAGCCATCAGCCCCTGTAGCCATGCGGAACCCCCACCCAGTGGTGCACCCTGAGGGGATTCAGGATTGAGAAAAACAGGATACTGGCTTGAGTAGTTAGGTGTATGCTGTTGTTCAGTCGGTAAGTTGTGTCCAGTCCTTTGTGACCCTGTGGATTGCCACATGCCAGGCTTCCCTGTCCTTCACTATCTCCTGGAGTTTGCTCAAACTCATGTCCATTGAGTCAATGATTCTATCCAACCATCTCATTCTCTGTCACCCCCTTCTCTTCATGCCCTCAATCTTTCCCAGCATCAGGGTGTTTTCCAATGAGTTGGCTCTTCCCATCAGGTGGCCAAGGTATTAGAACTTCAGTTTTAGTTTAATTTCCTTTAGGATTGATTGGCTTGATCTCCTTGCAGTCCAAGGGACTCTCAAGAGTCTTCTCCAGCACCACAATTCAAAAGCATCAATTTTTCGATGCTCAGACTTCTTTATGGTCCAATTCTGGAGGCAGAGGGAGGGCAGTGGTGGGGAGCCTACATACGTCACCTGGTTAGGGTGCATATCTGAAAAATAATTTCAGTAAATCCAGAATCTTGCATGTTCCCATACATAGAAAAGTACTAAACTCATTAACTTGAGATGTCTAGTTTTTCAATTAGCAGCAATCTTTTGATGTTAGACAACCTGGGTTTTTTGTTTTGTTTTTGGCCAGAATTCCTATATATCCTGGCTCCTCCCTTATGGGTTGTGAATGGTCCCTCAAAGCTGTTGAGAGGCTATATCCTTGGCTTAAGTTCTCAGTGAAAGTGAAGTCACTCAGTCATGTCCAACTCTTTGCAACCCCATGGATTGTAGACTATCAGGCTCCTCCGTCCATGGGATTTTCCAGGCAAGAGTGCTGGAGTGGATTCCCATTTCCTTCTCCAGGGGATTGTCCTGACCCAGGAATCGAACCTGGGTCTCCCGCATTGCAGGCAGATGCTTTACCGTCTGAGCCAAGTAAGTCTGCTGAATAAGACATATTTCTTAACTTTTAGGTTGTGCTTTTTTTTTTTTTTTCAGTCAACATAGTAAAAAGGTATGTACCTATCCTTTTGCTTTATTTACAAATATGAAAACATTTTTCTTAATGTAAATATATTGTTATTCAGTCACCCAATCATGTCTGACTCTTTGTGACCCCCATGGTCTGCAGCATACTGGCCTCCCTGTCCCTCACCATCTCCTGGAGTTTGCCCAAATTCATGTCCATTGCATTAGTGATGCCATCCAGCCATCTCAAGCTCTAATGCCCTCTTCTTCTGCCCTCAATCTTTCCCAGCATCAGGGAGTTTTCCAGTGAGTCAGCTGTTCACATCAGATATATCAGATGACCAAAATACTGGAGCTTCAGCTTCAGCATGCTGAAGGAATGAAGGAATATTCATTCCTTCCAGTGAATATTCAGGGTTGACTTTGATTGACTGATTGGATCTCTTTGTTGTCCAAGGGACTCTCAGGAGTCTTCTCCAGCACTACAGTTCGAAGACATCAATTCTTTGGCACTCAGCCTTCTTTACAGTCCAGCACTCCCAACAGTATGTGACCACTGGGAAGACCATAGCCTTGACTACGTGGACTTTTGTTGACAGAGTGATGTCTCTGCCTTTCAACACACTGTCTAGGTTTGTCATAGCTTTCCTGCCAAAAAGCAATCGTCTTTTGATTTCATGAATGCAGTGATCATCCTCAGTGATTTTAGAGCCCAAGAAGAGGAAATCTGTCACTGCTTCCACCTTTTCCCCTCCTATTTGCCGTGAAGTAATGGGGCCGGATGCCATGATCTTAGTATTTTTAATGTTTAATTTTAAGCCTGCTTTTTCACTCTCCTCCTTCACCCTCATCAAGAGACTCTTTAGTTCCTCTTTGCTTTCTGCCACTAGAGTGGTATCATCCGCCTATCTGATGTTGTTGATATTTTTCCTGCCTATCTTGATTCCAGCTTGTAACTCATCCCAGCCCAGCATTTTACATGATGTGCTCAGAATATACCTGACTGGCCTAGTGGTTTTCCCTCCTTTTTTTAGTTTAAGCCTGAATTTTGCTATGAGAAGCTGATGATTTGAGCCACAGTCATCTCCAGGTCTTGTTTTTGTTAACTGTATACAGCTTCTCTATCTTTGGCTACAAAGAATGGAATCAAGATGTAAAATCGTCTCTCATGTTGTTGAAAAGGGTATTTGCTATGACCAGTGCATTCTCTTGGCAGAATTCAGTTAGCCTTTGCCCTGCTTCATTTTGTATTCCAAGGCCAAACTTGCCTGTTACTCCAGGTATCTTTTGCTTTTATTTTCCAATCTGCAATGATGAATAGAGCATCTTTTTCTGGTGTTAGTTCTAGGAGGTCTTTCAGGTCTTTATAGAACTGATCAGCTTATTTGGCATCAATGATAGGGACATAGACTTGAATTACTATGAATGGCTTGCCTTGAAAAGGAACCGAGATCATTCTGTGATTTTTGAGGTTGCACCCAAGTGCTGCATTTCAAACTCTTTTGAGTTTGAAACTTTATTGATTATGAGGGCTACTCCATTTTCTCTATGGTATTCTTGCCCACAGTAGTAGATAGATATAATGGTCATCTGAATTAAATTTGCCCATTCCCAGCCATTTTAGCTCACTGATTCCTAAAATGTCAGTGTTTATTCTTACCATCTCCTGCTTGAACATGTCCAATTTACCTTGATTCATGGATCTAACATTGCAGGTTCCTTTGTAATACTGTTCTTTGTAACATCAGATTTTACTTTCATCAGCAGACACATCCACAATTATGTGTTGATTCTACTTTCATCCAACCACTTCATTCTTTCTGGGGCTATTAGTAGTTCTCCGCTTTTCCCCACTAGCATATTGGACACCTTTCAACCTGTGGGACTTATCTTTCAGTGTTGTATCTTTTTGTCTTTTTATATACAGTTCATGAGGTTCTTACAGCAAATATACTGGGGTGGTTTGCCATTGTCTCCTCCATCTTTTGTCAGCATTCTCTACTATGACCTGTCTGTCTTGGGTGGCCCTACACAGCATGGCTCATAACTTTATTGAGCTACACAAGCCCCTTCACCATGATGAGGCAGTGATCCGTGAAGGGGGTAACTCTATTAACATGTAGCAAACTTCTCAGGAATATTAAACTTGTGTACCGAAAAGCAGAAAATGTGCTATAAGAATTGAGAGATAATTTAGAGGCATTTCTTTTTTATGATCTTTACTAATAACTTTAGCTGGCCTTGCAGGAAGTACCTGTGGCATTAGGGAAATGAAGTTTGTTAGTTACTTTATTGTTAAACCCTCACATTGTGTAACTCTTGAAAAATACACATATTCTTATGCAGGAATAATCTTACCAGAAGGGGTAACGATGCTGGGGGCCAGTCGCTGGACTGGTTTCCCCCGTGTCTCTCTCTGTTTTTCCCTCCCTCTCCTCTTTGCCTTAATTTCAGGCTGAATTTCCATCTGGGGCGTGGAGGCTCGCCAAGTCTACTTACTTGCCCTGGCTGTTAAGACCCGCGCGAAAGGGAGCCTAAGGCGAGGCACCCTTAGATATTCAAGCGAGCGCCGGTGGCCCAACGTAGATGGTGCAAATTCCTTGTCTGGAATTTTATTGGTCTTCCGCATAATCCAAGCTATTCAGCCCTCTTCCTCCACTTAATCTTCCTACTACACTATTTCTTCCTAGTCTAATCTTATATTAATAAATAAATAAGTCTTTCCTCGCCAATTCCGTCCATTTATCTTCTGAATATTCTGCTGCTGCTAAGTCACTTGAGTCGTGTCTGACTCTGTGCAATCCCATGGATGGCAGCCCACCAGGCTCCCCCGTCCCTTGGATTCTCCAGGCAAGAACACTGGAGTGGGTTGCTATTTCCTTCTCCAATGAATGAAAATGAAAAGTGAAAGTGAAGTCACTCAGTCGTGTCCGACCCTCAGCAACCTCATGGACTGCAGCCTTCCAGGCTCCTCCATCCATGGGATCTTCCAGGCAAGAGTACTGGAGTGGGGTGCCATTGTATCCAAAGGCAAAGATGGGGTTGTGATTATGATAGATGTAGCTTCTGTGCATAAGGGATAAATTATGTGAGCCAAGTTAAATAATGTATAATCTGGCTGCTACAAATAAAAGTAACATGCCTACTTTGACCATTTTCAAGTAGACTTATAAGAAAAGGAAACATTCTCCACAAGAAAGATACAAAAGAAATAACTCTGTCAGGATATTTTTAATTTTAGAGAACCAATGTCCTGAAGGAAGTTATATGAAGAGAGATATAACAGAATCATTGGAGTTAGGAATGATTTCCACATTTGTCAGTCACTGGCTGAATCATTTAAATTCTCAACCCAGATTTTATGCCTAAGAGTGAACATTAATTAGAAAAACAAATGTTGTTACAAAGCCATATGGATAACTAATGCCTGGCATAGATCTGCTAAAGTAATTTCAGCCAAAGATTTGTGTTGGGGTGAATTAAGCCAGAAATCAAAGCAAAGTTGTCCCTTTATAGCTTCAGAAAGATTGAATGACTTCAATTCTTTTGAGTTTAGAGGTACTCCAGGAATTCTTTTCTAAATGATTATTAAGAAAGTTATTGTGTGTGTGATAGAAAACTTGCATCGAACAGGTTGAATGACCTCTGAGTTATCTGCATATTACCTTCAGCATTACAAAAGTGCTGGTGTTCCTGAATATTAGAGGTCCTAAAACAACAGACCTTTAAAGATATTTGTGTCACAGAATGGGAAAAAGAAAAATAGAACCTTTTTAAGGCAAATGAAAAGCAAATTCCCCAAAAGATATTAGTGTATGGGTTTAAAGTCCTCAGATAGTCAAAATAACTAAAAAGCAGAAGAAAACTGTGATATCTCTATAATGATGTAATTTTGTAATATTTTTGCATGTTGAAAATAAGGACAGTCTTTGACCTAGGAATTTGTGGGAATTGGTATGGCTGACTGCATACAGGCAGTATTCATGCCTGTTATATTTTATACCTCTCCTCCTCCTTCTAAGAACTACAGGTTGGGAAATTTGATTCATCTGCAGATGATGAATGATATGGATTCATGCTAATCAGATTCACAGGGTACTTTCTTATCTATCAGATTATCAGTTGCTTTTCATTTATAATATAAGGCATTTCTGGCCTAAGTTGAGAGACTAGCTACTCCAATAAATACTAATGTTCTCTCATTCTAAGCTATTTCTCTCAACTCATAAAAAAATATTTATTATTAACCTTTCTCATTAATATAAGTGCAAAAAATGCTAAACAAAATGCAAAAAAGAGAAAGCAACAATGTGTGTTTTTAATCTCCCAGAACCAAAGAGATTTTATTCCAGGAAAGAAATCAAGATTCAACATTTGGAAGCTTTTCGTGTGATACATTATATAAATAAGTCATATAAAAATCACAGTCATCTCAACAGATGCCAAAAGGGCATTTAATAAAACTCAAACCATTTATATTCTCTAAAATAATAAAAGAAGCAGAAGATATTAAGAAGAGGTGGCAAGAATACACAGAAGAACTGTACAAAAAAGATCTTCACAACCCAGATAATCACAACGGTGTGATCATTCACACTCACCTAGACCCAGACATCCTGGAATGTGAAGTCAAGTGGGCCTTAGGAAGCATCACTACAAACAAAGCTAGTGGAGATGATAGAATTCCAGTTGAGCTGTTTCAAATCCTGAAACATGATGCTGTGAAAGGGCTGCACTCAATATGCCAGCAAATTTGGACAACTCAGCAGTGGCCACAAAACTGGAAAAGGTCAGTTTTCATTCCAATCCCAAAGAAAGGCAAGGCCAAAGGATGCTCAAACTATTGCACAATTGCACTCATCTCACACACTAGTAAAGTAATGCTCAAAATTCTCCAAGCCAGGCTTCAGCAATACGTGAACCGGGAACTTCCTAATGTTCAAGCTGGTTTTAGAAAAGGCAGAGGAACCAGAGATCAAATTGCCAATATTTGCTGGATCATCAAAAAAGCAAGAGAGTTCCAGAAAAACATCTATTTCTGCTTTGTTGACTATGCCAAAGCCTTTGACTGTGTGGATCACAATCAACTGTGGAAAATTCTGAAAGAGATGGGAATACCAGACCACCTGACCTGCCTCTTGAGAAATCTGTATGCAGGTCAGGAAGCAGCAGTTAGAACTGGACATGGAACAACAGACTGGTTCCAAATAGAAAAAGGAGTGCGTCAAGGCCGTATATTGTCACCCTGCTCATTTAACTTCTATGCAGAGTATATCATGAGAAACGCTGGACTGGGGGAAGCACAAGCTGGAATCAAGATTGCCGGGAGAAATATTAATAACTTCAGATATGCAGATAACACCACCCTTATGGCAGAAAGTGAAGAACTAAAGAGCCTCTTGATGAAAGTGAAGGCGGAGAGTGAAAAAGTTGGCTTAAAGCTCAACATTCAGAAAATGAAGATCATGGCATCCAGTCCCATCACTTCATGGCAAATAGAAAGAGAAACAGTGGAAACAGTGTCAGACTTTGTATTTTTGGGCTCCAAAATCACTGCAGATGGTGATTGCAGCCATGAAATTAAAAGACACTCCTTGGAAGAAAAGTTATTACCAGCCTAGACAGCATATTCAAAAGCAGAGACATAACTTTGTCAACAAAAGTTCCGTCTAGTCAAGGCTATGGTTTTTCCAGTGGTCATGTATGGATGTGAGAGTTGGACTGTGAAGAAAGCTGAGCGCTGAAGAATTAATGCTTTTGAACTGTGGTGTTGGAGAAGACTCTTGAGATTCCCTTGGATTGCAAGGAGATCCAACCAGTCCATCCTAAAGGAGATCAGTCCTGGGTGTACTGATGCTGAAGCTGAAACTCCAGTATTTTGGCCACCTAATACGAAGAGCTGACTTATTTGAAAAGACCCTGATGCTGGGAAAGATTGAGGGCAGGAGGAGAAGGGGACGACAGAGGATGAGATGGTTGGATGGCATTACCGACTCAATGGACATGGGTTTGGGTCGACTCCTGGAGTTGGTGATGGACAGGGAGGCCTGGCATGCTGCGGTTCATGGGGTCGCAAAGAGTCAGACACGACTGAGCAACTGAACTAAACGGAGATAGTCACTTCCTTAATAAGGTAGGGAGTATGCATCTCGAACCACCAGTAGATATCAGATTTTAAGTGAAAACAGAAAAGGATTATTTATTAAAAGTGGGCATAATATTATGTATTACCAGTTAATATTGATTTGGAAGTTCTGGTTAGTGCGATAAAGATGAACCAGAAATAGGTAAACTCTCATTATTTGCAAATTTTATTATTTTACATCAAGAAACTTCATTTGAATTTCCAAAACCATTAGAATTAATATGATTTTATTAAAGCAGTGGATATAAGAAAAATGTATATTTGAAAGTGGGAGAAATATCACAAGCTGATATCTGAAGGGTGGTTAAGAGTTAACAGAAAGAAACTGAATTTCTAGGTAAGACCCAGGGGCAAGAGGAGGCATCTACTGGCTGAGGGAGTCAAGGAAGTTCACTGTCCATTTGCATAGGAGTTGGTGCGATTCCAGACAAAAACTTCAGTGGAATGTTCTGGAAATTCACAAGTTGTTTTAGAGTTCTTTCTGGATAAGGAATGTACCACTATTTTAACTAGTGAAGGGAAGAAACAAGTTTGAGAACTGAATGTGTAATATGAACCAATTTGTGTAAAAATTGGGAATGGGGAACTAGATATTATATATGTTTTTATAAATATATACACAGACAATTTCTGGAAGAATGCACACACACACAAAAATGTAAGCAGTGACTTGCCAAAGAGCAGAACTAAGAGTTTGAAAGGAACATGAAGGAAGGGGGCTTTTTTATTTGCTTTATACTCTTCAATATTATTTGCATTTTACTATGACTGTTGTAAATTTTTTATAGCACTGTTTTGAAACAGAGACAATTAGCAAATAATCCCTAATGAAACTATTTCTAGAAGAAAAACAACAAACTATGTTTGAAAACCATCTGTTAAGTTTGGTCCTACTAGAATTAAAGAATATTATAATATAACTTGCAGTTATAAACATACCTAAATACTGGGCCAAGAAGAAATAATCAGTGGCATAAGATAGCTCAGAAATAAACTTGAATATAATGTGAAAACAATAAAGGACATATCATTAATCAACAGAAAAAGGAGTAATTCAGTGAATTATTTTGGAGCAATTGTTTAGCAATTTGGAAAAAAACCATATAGATTTTTACCTCTTAAAAAAAACATCAAAATAAATTCCAGATGGTTTGAGTCAAAGTTATATAAGCAATTTAAAACAAGAAGAACAGAAGTGAATATTTATCAGACTTTTGGAAGGAGATAGCTGAAAAGCAATAGAAAAAAATTAGGGAATTATTTAACTATGTGAACATCTAAAACAGGATGGTTCTGGCATAAAAAACTCAAAATGGTTAAACATTTAAATGTAAGACCTGAAACCATAAAACTCCTAGAAGAAAACGGGGAAATCTCCATGATACTGGTCTTGGGAATGATTTTTTGTTGTTGTTGTTATGATACTGAAAGCACAGGCAACAAAATAATAAGTGAGTGGAAATATATCAAACTAAAAAGCCTCAACACAGCAAAATAAATAATCAACAAGATGAAAAGGCAACTTACAGAATGGTAGAAATTATTTTCAAACCATATATTCAAGATGTATAAGGAACCCATATATAAATAGCAAAAAGTCAAATAATCTGATTTTTAAATGGCAAAGGACTTCAATAGACATAGAAACAGATAGTTAGGTACACAAAAAGGAGTTTAACATCAGTAATCATCAGGAAAATGAAAATCAGAACGATAATAGGATATCACCTCACCCCTGCTAGGATAGCTTTCATCAAAAACGCAAGAAATAATAAGTGGTGGCAAGGATGTGCAGAAACAGGAACTCTTGTGCACTGTTGGTAAGAATGTAAATTGGTACAACCATTATGAAAAACAGTGTGGCGATTCATAAAAAATTAAAGCTAGTACTATTATATGTTTTAGAAATCTGACTTCTAGATGTATATCCAAAGGAAAGAAATCACTGTCTCAGAGATATCTTCACTCCCATGTTCACTTATTTACAATACCCAAGATATGGAAACAACCTAAGTATCCATTGATGGTTGAATGGAGAAATGAAATGTGGCATATATGTATTATTTGGCAGTAAGAAAGTAGGAAATAGTGCCATTTGCAACAACAAGAATGAAACTTTAAGGTATTATGCTAAGTGAAATGTCAGAGAAAGACAAATACAGTATGATCTCATTTATACATGCAGCTGAACTCATAGAAACGGAGAGTAGATTGTTAGCTAAACCAGGGATTGAGGGATGGGGGAAATGGGGAGATGTTAGTCAAAGGGTACAAACTTTTATAGGATGAATATGTCCTGGATTTATAATATACAGCATGGTGACTATAGTTCAAAATATTTCATTGTATTCTTCAAAGGTGTTAAGAGGGTTGTTGTTTAATTGCTAAGTCCTGTCCAACTCTTTTGCGACCCCATGGACTGTAGCCCGCCAGGCTCCTGTCCATGGCATTTCCCAGGCAAGAATACTGGAGTGGGTAGCCATTTCCTTCTCCAGGGGACCTTCTTGACCCAAGGATCAGACCTGCATCTCCTGCATTGGCAGGTAGATTCTTTACCATGTGAAGAGGGTACAAACACACAAAAAATGGCAACTGAGGTGATGGATGTGTTTTTTTTTTTTTAAGTTAATAATAGTAGAAACTGAGTGGTGAGGGAGGAGGTTGAAGAGATTTATGGGAAATTTCTACTTTCCACTCAATTCTCCTATAAACTTAAAATGACTTAAAAATATAAGTTCTATTAATTAAAATAATTGTCTATATAATTTTAACCATGTTAGGTTTGTTGAGACTTGCTTTATAGTCATGTGTTACTTGCTCAGCCATGTCTGACTCTACTCCATGGTCTGTCCATGGAATTCCCTAGGCTAGAATACTGGAATGGGTTGCCATTCCTTTTTCCAGGGGATCTTCCTGACCCAGGGATCAAACCCGGTTCTCCTGCATTTCAGGCAGATTCTTTGCTGTCTGAGCTACAGTATAGCCTAATTTTAAAGTAATATTTTGTGTGTGTTTGGAAAAAATGTGTATGTTTTACATTAATCCTTTATTTAGGTCAATTTTCTTAATTTTGGGGCTTCCCTGGTGGCTCAGATGGTAAAGAATTTGTCTGCAATGCAGGAGACCTGGGTTCAGTCCCTGGGTTGGGAAGATCCCCTGGAGAAGGGAATGGCTACCCACTCCAGTATTCTTGCCTGGGAAACTCCGTGGACAAACAAGCCTGGCAGGCTACAGTCCATGGGGTTGCGAAGATTTGAATACAACCGAGCAACTAGCACCTTCACTTTCCTTAATTTTATTCATGTCTTCTATATATCAATATTTATTTTGTGTGTGCCTATTTGGCAAATATTTGTTTAAAAAATTTGAGACTATAAGAGGAACTAAAAAGCCTCTTGATGAAAGTGAAAAGAGGAGGGTGAAAAAGTTGGCTTAAAGCTCAACATTCAGAAAACGAAGATCATGGCATCTGGTCCCATCACTTCATTGGAAATAGATGGGGAAACAGTGGAAACAGTGTCAGACTTTATTTTGGGGGGCTCCAAAATCACTGCAGATGGTGACTGAAGCCATGAAATAGAAGACGCTTACTCCTTGGAAGAAAAGTTATGACCAACCTAGGTAGCATATTCAAAAGCAGAGACATTACTTTGCCGACTAAGGTCCGTCTAGTCAAGGCTATGGTTTTTCTAGTAGTCATGTATGGATGTGAGAGTTGGACTATGAAGAAGGCTGAGCACCGAAGAATTGATGCTTTTGAACTGTGGTGTTGGAGAAGACTCTTGAGAATCCCTTGGACTGCAAGGAGATCCAACCAGTCCATTCTGAAGGAGATCAGCCCTGGGATTTCTTTGGAAGGAATGATGCTAAAGCTGAAACTCCAGTACTTTGGCTACCTCATGAGGAGAGTTGACTCATTGGAAAAGACTCTGATGCTGGGAGGGATTGGGGGCAGGAGGAGAAGGGGACGACAGAGGATGAGATGGCTGGATGGAATCACAGACTCGATGGACGTGAGTCTGAGTGAACTCCAGGAGTTGGTGATGGACAGGGAGGCCTGGCGTGCTGCGATTCATGGGGTCACAAAGAGTCGGACACTGAGCAACTGAACTGAACTGAACATACTATTTAGGATTATATAAATTTAAAATATTTATATTGTCCTGGCCAGTTTCACCTTTTTCATTCTAAAATGATCTTTTTGTATCTTGTAATGTTTTTTATATTGGCATTTTATTTGTTTGATATCAACATAGCAAAAAGCTAAACAGTTTTTGTTAAAACTATAGTTGATTTAGAATGCTGTGCTAATTTCTCCTGTACAGCAAAGTGACTCAGTTGTACACATATATACATTATTTTTCAATATACTTTTCCATTGTAGTTTATCCCAGATATAGTTTCCTGTGCTATACAGTATGACCCTGTTGTTTATCCATCCTAATGTAACAGTATGCATCTACTAACCAAACTCCCAGTCCATCCTTCTCTCTCCTCCTACACTTGCTTTTTAGGAAGGAGTTTAGTATTTGCATGGCATATCTTTTTCTGTGCTTTTATTTGAATTTTATTGTTTTAGACCTGTTTCTTGTAAATATCATATAGTTATATCATGTTATTTTACCCAGCCTGAATCTCTTTTCTAGAGGATTAAGTCTGTGTCACACAATTCCTGACATCCTTGAGTTTAAAATCTGTCGTTTTACCTGTGATTTCTACTTGTCTCACTCTTTCTGTTTCTTTCTCTTCTTTCTTGCCTTCTTTTTGACTTCTTAAGAATTTGGAATGTATACATTAGGCTTCTATTCTCTGAATGGTGACTTTAGAAATTTGAAAATATATGCCTAACTTATCAAAATGAATCAATTCCTTTAGTCTTTTCCAGCACAATATACAATTCTTGAGAGCATATTAAGTTCATTTCCCATCTCCATGGAATATTGTACAATTTTAAAATACTGTGTTGTGATTTTTTTTTAATTTCACAAGACTTTATTGTCTGGTGAAATGACTTTTATTAACTCATTGTTCACATTTAGATTTATCTATTATGTCCACCTTTTTTGTTCTTTATTCTTTATTGCATGTCAGACCTTCCATTTGAGATTTTTTTCTTTTTGCCTGAAGTACATCTTTTAGAATTTGCCTTTAGAATGAAAGCGGCTTCCCTGGTGGCTCAGACAATAAAGCATCTGCCTGCAGTAGCATCTGCCTGCAATGCAGGACACCTGGGTTTGATCCCTGGTTTGCAAAGATACCCTGGAGAAGGAAATGGAACCCCACTCCAGTACTCTTGCCTGGAAAATTCCATGGATGTAGGAGCCTCGTAGGCTACAGTCCATGGGGTCGCAAAGAGTCAGACACGACTGAACGACTTCACTTTCACTTTAGAATGTACCTTTGTCTTGGTACATAGAATCCGAGGTTGACAATTATTTCCTTGAAGAACATTTAAAGATATTCTACTATCTTCTGGCCTCCATTTTTCCTATTGAAAAGAAAGTCAACAGCTGACCTTTATTATTTTTTTTTTTTAACAGCTGACCTTTAAAGTGATCTTTTATATCTGGCTTCCTTTTTCTTTGGTGTTCTGCATTTTCACCATGATGTGCCTAGATTGTGATTTCTTTTTATTTACCTTATTTTATTTGACTCTGTGGATTGTTGTCGTTCATGAGTTCCAGAAAATTCTCAGCCATGATCATGAGTTTTACAAATATTGCCTCTGTCCACCCTCTATTTCCTTCCTCCTAGAATTCTGACAAATGTGTTAGACCTTGTCACTCCATCTCCATGCTTTTTAATGTTTGTTTCAAAATTTTCTATGTTTTTCTCTTATATGCAGCATTCTAGATAATTTCTTCTGACTTATTTTTTTTATTCATTTATTCTTTCTTCTGCTGGCTAGAACCAATTGGCTGATAAGGACATCCATTACATTCTTTATTGTGATTAGTATGTATTTTTTCTTTCTAGAAATTTCTGATTGGTCATTTGAGGTCTATTTTGTCCTAGTCTCTAGATAAAATTTCAAACATATTTTTCTTTCTTTAAACACAGTAGGACTAGAGGGGTTTCAGGTTCATATCTGAATACTTTGTACATCTATTTATTATGTTCTTTCTGCTGGTTTTCATTATTTTTTTCTCCTTGGCCACATAAATATCCTGAAGTTTTGCCCATAATTTTTTTAAATTGCAAAACTAATATGTGTTCATTGTAAAGAATTTGTTTGGGTATCTAATTTTGTGTGATGGCAGTTCATAGCTTGTGGGATCTTAGTTTTCTGACCACGGATCAAACCAGGGCCCTTGGCAGTAAAAATGCAGAGTCTAAACCACTGGACCACTAGGGAAGTCGCTGGTTTTCATTAATTGTTTCTTTGCCTTTCTCTATGCTTTTTTTTTTTTTAAACTCTGTATGACTCTTTTTGCAAATTACTCATGGGGTTTCTTTGGGACCTATAATTAAGGTGGGTTTCCCTGGTGGCTCAGTGGTAAAAAATGGGCCTGCCAACGCCTGCCAATGCAGGAGATGCGGGTTGGATCCCTGGGTCAGGAAGATCCTCTGGGGAAGGAAATGGCACTCATTCCAGGACTCTTGCCTGGAGAATCCCATGGACAGAGGACCCTGGTGGGCTACAGTGCATGAGGTCACAAAATAGTCGGACATGATATTGACTAAACAACAACAATAGTTAAGATACTTGTAAAATTTTCCTATTGTTGCTATAACAAATACCCACAAATTTAATCGCTTAAAAATCACACATTTTATTCTCTTATAGTTCTGAAGTCTAAAATCAAGGTGTCAGGAAGGCTCAGGAACAATCTGTTTCCTTGTCTCTTAGCTTCCGAGGCTGCCTGTAGTTGTTGACTTCTGCCTCTTTCTTTGCACTCTTCAAACTCTGCTTCTGTCACCACATCTCCTACTTCTGACTCTGATCCTCTTGGATCTTTTGTATTTGAACCCATATGATTACACTGGGTCCACCTGGACAATCCAGGCTAAGCTCGTATCGCTAGACTCTTATGTAATCACATCTGCAATGTCCCTTTTACCAAATATTAGTATATTTACTGGCACCATGGATTAGAACATGTATACCTTTTGTTCTAGGGAGCAGGGAGAGGCATGATTCTACTCACCACATTACCTTCTCCACAGAGTATTTGTGTTTGCTTCTGCCAGGCTCCCATTCAGGACCATTTCTCAAAATAAGTTTAAAGCTTGAGGCTTTCTTGACCATTCTGTGATTTAAATCTAGGCTGCTCAGGCATGGGAGGATACACTGCATAGTTACAAATTCTTAGGGGTTTTAACCCATTCTTCTTCTCTTCTTCTTCCTCCTCTCAGTTCAGTTCAGTCGCTCAGTCGTGTCCGACTCTTTGTGACCCCATGAATCGCACCACACCAGGCCTCCCTGTCCATCACCATCTCCTGGAGTTCACTCAGACTCACATCCATCGAGTCTGTGATTCCATCCAGCCATCTCATCCTCTGTTATCCCCTTCTCCTCCTGCCCCCAATCCCTCCCAGCATCAGAGTCTTTTCCAATGAGTCAGCTCTCCTCATGAGGTGGCCAAAGTACTGGAGCTTCAGCTTTAGCATCATTCCTTCCAAAGAAATCCCAGGGCTGATCTTCAGAATGGACTGGTTGGATCTCCTTGCAGTCCAAGGGACTCTCAAGAGTCTTCTCCAACACCACAGTTCAAAAGCATCAATTCTTCGGCGCTCAGCCTTCTTCACAGTCCAACTCTCACATCCATACATGACCACTGGAAAAACCATAGCCTTGACTAGACAGACCTTAGTCGGCAAAGTAATGTCTCTGCTTTTGAATATACTATCTAGATTGGTCATAACATCTTCCAAGGAGTAAGCGGCTTTTAATTTCTGGCTGCAGTCACCATCTGCAGTGATTTTGGAGCCCCCAAAAATAAAGTCTGACACTGTTTCCCCATCTATTTCCCATGAAGTGATGGGACCGAATGCCATGATCTTCGTTTTCTGAATGTTAAGTTTTAAGCCAAATTTTCACTCTCCTCTTTCACTTTCAAGAGGCTTTTGAGTTCCTCTTCACTTTCTGCCATAAGGGTGGTGTCATCTGCATATCTGAGGTTATTGATATTTCTCCCGGCAATCTTGATTCCAGCTTGTGCTTCCTCCAGCCCAGTGTTTCTCATGATGTACTCTGCATAGAAGTTAAATAAGCAGCGTGGCAATATACAGACTTGACGTACTCCTTGTCCTATTTGGAAACAGTCTGTTGTTCCATGTCTAGTTCTAACTGTTACTTCCTGACCTGCATACAGATTCCTCAAGAGGCAGGTCAGGTGGTCTGGTATTCCCATCTCTTTCAGAATTTTCCACAGTTTATTGTGATCCACACAGTCAAAGGCTTTGGTATAGTCAATAAAGCAGAAATAGATGTTTTTCTGGAACTCTCTTGCTTTTTCCATGATCCAGCAGATGTTGGCAATTTGATCTCTGGTTCCTCTGCCTTTTCTAAAACCAGCTTGAACATCAGGGAGTGCACAGTTCACGTATTGCTGAAGCCTGGCTTGGAGAATTTTGAGCATTACTTTACTAGTGTGTGAGATGAGTGCAATTGTGTGGTACTTTAAGCACTGTTTGGCATTGCCTTTCTTTGGAATTGGAATGAAAACTGACCTTTTCCAGTCCTGTGGCCACTGCTGAGTTTTCCAAACTTGCTGGCATATTGACTGCAGCACTTTCACAGCATCATCTTTCAGGATTTGAAACAGCTCAACTGGAATTCCATCACCTCCACTAGCTTTGTTCGTAGTGATGCTTTCTAAGGCCCACTTGACTTCACATTCCAAGATGTCTGGCTCTATCTAGAGTGATCACACCATCATTATCATCTGGGTTGTGAAAGATCTTTTTTGTACAGTTCTGTGTATTCGTGCCACCTCTTCTTAATATCTTCTGCTTCCATGAGGTCCATACCATTTCTGTACTTTATCGAGCCCATCTTTGCTTGAAATGTTCCCTTGGTATCTCTAATTTTCTTGAAGAGATCTCTAGTCTTTCCCATTCTGTTCTTTTCCTCTATTTCTTTGCATTGATTGCTGAAGAAGGCTTTCTTATCTCTTCTTGCTATTCTTTGGAACTCTGCATTCAGATGCTTATATCTTTCCTTTTCTCCTTTGCTTTTCACCTCTCTTCTCTTCACAGCTATTTGTAAGACTTCCTCAAACAGCCAGTTTGCTTTTTTGCATTTCTTTTCCATGGGGAGGGTCTTGATCCCTGTCTCCTGTACAATGTCACGAACCTCTGTCCATAGTTCATCAGGCACTCCATCTATCAGATCTAGGCCCTTAAAGCTATTTCTCACTTCCTCTGTATGATCATAAGGGATTTGCTTGAGGTCATACCTGAATGGTCTAGCGGTTTTCCCTACTTTCTTCAATTTGAGTCTGAATTTGGTAATAAGGAGTTCATGATCTGAGCCACAGTCAGCTCCTGGTCTTGTTTTTGTTGACTGTATAGGGCTTCTCCATCTTTGGCTGCAAAGAATAAAATCAATCTGATTTTGGTGTTGACCATCTGTTGATGTCCATGTGTAGAGTCTTCTCTTGTGTTGTGGGAAGAGGGTGTTTGCTATGACCAGTGCATTTTCTTGGCAAAACTCTCTTAGTCTTTGCCCTGCTTCATTCCGCATTCCAAGGCCAAATTTGCCTGTTACTCCAGGTGTTTCTTGAGTTCCTACTTTTGCATTCCAGTCTCCTATAATGAAAAGGACATCTTTTTTGGGGTATTAGTTCTAAAAGGTCTTGTAGGTCTTCATAAAACCGTTCAACTTCAGTTTCTTGAGCATTACTGGTTGGGGCATAGATTTGGATAACTGTGATACGAAATGGTTTGCCTTGGAGACGAACAGAGATCATTCTGTCATTTTTGAGATTGCATCCAGGTACTGCATTTTGGACTCTTTTGTTGACCATGATGACTACTCCACTTCTTCTGAGGGATTCCTGCCCGCAGTAGTGTTATAATGGTCATCTGAGTTAAATTCTCCCATTCCAGTCCATTTTAGTTCGCTGATTCCTAGAATGTCGACGTTCACCCTTGCCATCTGTTTGACCACTTCCATTTGCCTTTATTCATGGAGCTGACATTCCAGGTTCCTATGCAATATTGCTCTTTAGAGCATTGGATCCTGCGTCTATCACCAGTAACATCCACAACTGGGCATTATTTTTACTTTGGCTCCATCCCTTCATTTTTTCTGGAGTTATTTCTCCACTGATCCTCAGTAGAATATTGGGCACCTAATGACCTGGGGAGTTCCTCTTTTGGTAGCCTATCATTTTGCCTTTTCATACTGTTCATGGGGTTCTCAAGGAAAGAATACTGAAGTGGCTTGCCATTCCCTTCTCCAGTGGACCACATTCTGTCAGACCTCTCCACCATGACCCACCTGTCTTAGATTGCCCCACAGGCATGGCTTGGTTTCACTGAGTTAGACAAGGCTGTGGTCCTAGTGTGATTAGATTGACTAGTTTTCTGTGAGTATGGTTTCAGTGTGTCTGCCCTCTGATGCCCTCTTGCAACACCTACCATCTTACTTGGGTTTCTCTTACCTTGGTCGTGGGGTATCTCTTCACGGCTGCTCCAGCAAAGCACAGCGGCTGCTCCTTACCTTGGATGAGGGGTATCTCCTTACCGCCGCCGTTCCTGATCTTCAACGTGGGATAGCTCCTGTAGGCCCTCCTGTGCCTGCGCAGCCACCACTCCTCAGGTTGCTACTCCGGGCTGCCGGCCCGGCCTAGGGCATGGGTGGCTCCTCCCAGCTGCCGCCCCTGGCCTCAGGCTCGGGGTGGCTCCTCAGGGTCACCACCCCTGACCTCGGACGCGGGGTGTCTCCTCCTGGCCGCCACTCGCCTCGGACGCGGGGTAGCTCCTCAGGGTCACCGCCCCTGGCCTCGGGCGCGCAGTGGCTTCTCCCGGCCACCCCTGACCTTGGATGCGGGGTGTCTCCTCCTGGCCGCCACTCGCCTCAGATGCGGGGTAGCTCCTCAGGGTCACCGCCCCTGGCCTCGGGCGCGAGGTGGCTTCTCCCGGCCACCCCTGACCTTGGACGCGGGGTGTCTCCTTCCTGGCCGCCACTCGCCTCGGACGCGGGGTAGCTCCTCTCGGCCGCCGCCATGACCTCGGACGCGGGGTGTCTCCTCCCAGCTGCCACTTTCCTCGGTCGGGGGGTAGCTCCTCTCGGCCGCCGCCCCTGACCTTGGATGCGGTGTGTCTCTTCCCGGCCAACACCCCTGACCTCGGACTTGGGGTAGCTCCTCCCGGCCACCGCCCCTGACCTCGGACTTGGGGTAGCTCCTCTCGGCCGTGCTTAGTGCCCCGGCTCGCAGCCGCCGCCTGCGCCTAGTGCGTGCGCCGGCTCGCTGCCGCCGCCTGCGTCTAGTGCGTGCGCCGGCTCGCAGCCGTAGGCGCGTGCGCCGGCTCGCAGCCGCCGCCTGCGCCTAGTGCGTGCGCCGGCTCGCAGCCGTAGGCGCGTGCGCCGGCTCGCAGCCGTAGGCGCGTGCGCCGGCTCGCAGCCGCCGCCTGCGCCTAGTGCGTGCGCCGGCTC
>NW_024070210.1:48541812-48559979 GCF_014754425.2 Oryx dammah
AGCCGCCGCCTGCGCCTAGTGCGTGCGCCGGCTCAAAGCCGCCGCCTGCGCCTAGTGCGTGCGCCGGCTCAAAGCCGCCTGCGCTTGGTGCGCCTGCTCTGGCACTGTGTAAGACCTTGAAATTATGGTACAACCCAGGGAAAAGGGCATCCATTAAAAAAAAAGGGGGAGATCAGCTTTCCTATCAGCTCACGGGAATGGAGTCAGAAAGTGAATCAGGATCAGAAAGTAAAGATGTAAAAAAGAAAGTGGCATATCTTATACAAGTTTGTGACTGACATTCAAATGATTTATGTATTCCACTATCACCTCAAATTTGGCTTACTTATTACCATACCACTAACATTCCCACGGTGGCAGAGCCAGCTGGGACAATTACCTCTGTGCTCTTCTTCCTGCAATCAGGGGAGAAACAGGGAAAAGCAATATGGGCAGAGTGTCCCTTATTGTTATTTAATGTCAGAATGTTTAGCCCAGGTCAAGGAGGATTTTATGTTCTTTTAACGTAATGCCTACATTTACAATAAATAAAATCAAAGTTATGCCAATAGGAGAAATGGAAATCTTTTGTGTAGAGAGATGTGTTTAAAAAATTAAACTTTAAGGTGATGGATGTTTGATTATTATGATTACTGAGAAGAATCACAGTCACCAGTAGAGTGGCAACTTCTTTTCCCAACTTTCCATGGGAGAAAAGTGTCAGGGGCAGTGAAGTTTGATCTGAGATCAAACCTTACTTGCATGCTAAAAGTCAACCTGAAAGTTTCAGGGATGCCTCAGAAGATGTAAGACTCCTGGGTCAGAGACAAAGGACATTTTACTCATGTATGGCACAGTGGACAGCATGAGCTTTCCGTTTTGGTGGTTACCATCCCCCCAGCCACCCCGCCAAGTACCATGAAAGTGATGCAAGTAGATTTGTGTATATGCAGTAGATATGCAGTGGATCCCAAGAAAGGGTTAGGAGTTGATGAGTTCTATGGGGACAGGTGACAGACTCCAAGGAAATGGAGAGGCAAACACTGCAGAATATGCAGAGGGAAATAGAGCAGGTTAAAGATAGGGACATTTTCAAAGTGAGGGGGTTGGAGTTTCTAACTACCATTTGAAGGTCCAAACAGTGAAGCCTTACATGGAAAAGAGCAGATTTCAAAACCCAGGAAACCAGTGCCTCATTTCTACTGCCACCAACCACTCAACCCTCATCTCAGTAAAATATCTGTATTCTTCCATTTGATTTGGAGAAGGTCGGTACTGTAGGCTGGATCCTCCAGGATACAGATGCTGAGTCAGAGTTTAGAGTGCAAGATGTTTATTACAGAATACCTTTGGGATTAATACCTGTTGTTTAGTCAATCAGTTGTGTCCTTCTCATGGCGACCCCATGGACTTTAACTCACCAGGCTTCTCTGTCCATGAAATCTCCCAGGCAAGAATACCTGAGTGGGTTACCATTTCCTTTTCCAGAGAATTTTCCCAACCCAGGGATTAAACCCATGTCTCCTGCTTGGTAGGCAAATTCTTTACTACTGAGCCCTTGATACCTGAAGGCAGGCGGAGGGAAAAGAAGCAGGTAGATGCAGAGAGAAAATCCAAACAGTAATGCAGGCCTGATGACACTTTTGCCAATGCCACAGAGAGCTCTGGAGCTAATTGTCTGAGTTTCCTTATATTGGGTGGAAATGATGGGGCCTTACCCGTAGTGTCAGTCAGTCATTGGATGTGTGCCATTGAGAAGGGTTGTAACCTAGGTGAGGGACTTTTCTGCAACTGAGACAATCCTGGAAAGAGCTAAGAGCTGGGTCCAAAAAAACCAGTGACTGGACAGCAAAGTCCTTCTCTAAAAAGAGGTCTGGGCATCACAGTGTCCATCACTATATACCTTCTGAATGGCTCAAATCTGCTTCTTAAAATAGAGCCCGAATGAAGCTCCTCTAGGATTCTGATGGGTCCCTCCTAACTGGAGAAAACAATTTAGAAGAGGAGTGTGAGATGAACTGCAACCCCCCAAATTAATTTGTCTCAGTCCAGATGCTTGTCATCCTCAGCTGCCATCTCTGCTCTTTTTGGACATGACTACAAAGTGAGAAAAGGGCATTGTTCTTTAGGATGCTATATTCATCTTAAAACAATACTCAGGAGTCTCTTAAATATTGGGACAGTTCCCTTTTCCCAGTACATATGTATCTGAGTAAATGACTATAGGTCCTAGTGGAAAAAGATTTTTTTTACCATGTATGTACATCTGCCCTGCCGTTGCTGTGCTATTCCTTCTGAGGAGCTGGTATCCTCTGGGTCTAAAAAACTGATTCAATTTTGAGAAGTGGGCAGAAAAATCATGAATTTTTACTGAGACAACTGTCCTCTGTCTCCTAAATAGTTATCCTTGATGTCTTCTGATGGTACAAATTGAATAGTACATTTGGTTTTGTCCATCTTTTTTGTTCCTGGGGATGCTATATTATACTAACCATCTCCATAATTCTCCATGGGTCAGTTTCTTTTGGTTCCTGCTTGAAGTTGCTAGTTATTAAGATAATTGCATCAACCTGGCTTCTGATCATTGAGTATTACCACCTGGCCTCTATCTTTCTAGGGGCCTTATGTCTCAGTTCCTATAAGTTAGCCTGGTCTTTTAATAGTGTGTGTGCGTACGCATGCTCAGTCACCTAGACTCTCTGCGGCACCATGGGCTATTTAGCCTGGCAGGCTCCTCTGTCCATGGAATTTCCGAGGCAGGAATCCTGGAGTAGGTTGCTGTGTCTTTCTCCAGGGGGTCTTCCTACCCGAGGGATCAAGCCTGTGTGCCTCCTGTGTCTCCTGCATTGGCAGTCACATTCTTCACCACTGAGCCACCTGGGAAGCACTCACCCAAGAGTGCCTGCATAAAGTAGAGAACCAACCAGTGAATTTTTCAAGTGATGCTTGTCTTCTGCCACCAGCACATCCCAGTGGTCTTGGTAAATTGTCTATCCTTCAGGTCTTCCCCTTGAACATTATTAGAGGTTTCTTTGGTTTGTTCTTTGTTTGATATGGCCTACCTACTCTAGCATGCTTATTCCCTTTTGACTTTCAATCCCATTTTCCATCTGTCACAGGATTCTGGCATTTTAATATCTTTTTGGGGGCCATCATTTTTCTGCTTATATGTGCTGTCCAGTTAGTTCATACTCTCTTTGGGGATCTTTCCTTTGGTTGTTAAATCCTGTGTCTCAGGATTTAATATATACCCCATTTACCATCTTTTGTTCTAATCTCTTGACAAAGTCCCCAGAATACAGTCCCAGGCATGTTTCCCCAGCTCTTTCCAGCACATGCTGGCTGGATCCTGCATTTCCTTTCTGTCTTTATTAGTCTGAATATGTCCCTAGCTGAGTTTTGCTCTTACCCCCATCACAATCATCCTCTAACTACCTACCTTATAGATTCTTAGAGGAGCACACATTATTTGGTAGGAGAGAGGAATCTACATTTTCTTAAAGCAAGAGAAGCATAACTCTGAATAGGGAAGGTTGGGCTCTCTATGAAACCTGATAGCTTTCAGGAAATCTGAGAATTCCATATTGTCAAGGGTATCAACCCAAACTTCCTCATTTTAAGTGTTAAGGTCCAGTTCTTTCTCAAATAGTGTCTTGACCAGTCTTGTTTGAAAGGTGAACTTTTTTTGAAAGTACCTACTCTTAAGTTCTGGGCCTTGTCCTAAGTTTTCTTTGCCCCCCCTGCTACAGGAAATGGAAGCTACTTTACATGCTGTTATGGGGCCCCCTGGTTTTCCACTTGTCAGTTGAGTATTAATTGCTCTCAGCTCTTGTTATATTTTTCTACAGCATCAGTCCTCTTTTGCATTAGGTACAGAATTCCATTGCCCTTGTACTTACTAACATATCTATATTTCTCCAATGTCTAATACATCAGACCAGCTAGGTTATTTCTTTCCACTGGTATGCCTTCCCAGTTCATTACCAGGGGAAATTTGACCCGTTGCATAGCTCCCTGCTGCCAAGGCTGTGCTTCATTTACTATCAGTGATGGCTTCCTCTTTACCAAGCAGGTAGTGAATGAACTAACTGTAAACCCCTATCTTATCTGTGTTTTTAGGCCACTCCTGGCACTAATTACTGCATGTTGGGCTTTCTGGGAAGCGCACTGAATTGGAGTTTAGGCTGCACGTTGTTTATTAGGGAGTGCCATTGTGATCGATACCTGTGGAAGGGAGGGAGGAGCTCTGGAGCTAAAGTAGCCCATCAGAGTTTTCCCTATTGGGCCCAGAGGGCAAGGCCTTTATCAGTTCAGTTCAGTCCAGTCGCTCAGTCGTGTCCAACTCTTTGTGACCCCATGAATTGCAGCACTCCAGGCCTCCCTGTCCATCACCAACTCCTGGAGTTCACTCAGACTCACGTCCATCGAGTCCGTGATGCCATCCAGCCATCTCATCCTCTGTCATCCCCTTCTCCTGCCCCCAATCCCTCCCAGCATCAGAGTCTTTTTCAATGAGTCAACTCTTCGCATGAGGTGGCCAAAGTACTGGAGTTTCAGCTTTAGCATCATTCCTTCCAAAGAAATCCCAGGGCTGATCTCCTTCAGAATGGACTGGTTGGATCTCCTTGCAGTCCAAGGGACTCTCAAGAGTCTTCTCCAACACCACAGTTCAAAAGCATCAATTCTGTGGTGCTCAGCCTTCTTCACAGTCCAACTCTCACATCCATACATGACCATAGGAAAGACCATAGCCTTGACTAGACAGACCTTAGTCGGCAAAGTAATGTCTCTGCTTTTGAATATGCTATCTAGGTTGGTCATAACTTTTCTTCCAAGGAGTAAGTGTCTTTTAATTTCATGGCTGCAGTCACCATCTGCAGTGATTTTTGGAGCCCAAAAAATAAAGTCTGACACTGTTTCCCCATCTATTTCCCATGAAGTGATGGGACCGGATGCCATGATCTTCGTTTTCTGAATGTTGAGCTTTAAGCCAACTTGTTCACTCTCCTCTTTCACTTTCATCAAGAAGCTTTTGAGTTCCTCTTCACTTTCTGCCATAAGGGTGGTGTCATCTGCATATCTGAGGTTATTGATATTTCTCCCAGCAATCTTAATTCCAGCTTGTATTTCTTCCATTCCAGCGTTTCTCATGATGTACTCTGCAAAGAAGTTAAATAAGCAGGGTGACAATATACAGCCTTGATGCACTCCTTTTCCTATTTGGAACCAGTCTGTTGTTCCATTTCCAGTTCTAACTGTTGCTTCCTGACCTGCATACAGATTTCGCAAGAGGCAGGTCAGGTGGTCTGGTATTCCCATCTCTTTCAGCATTTTCCATAGTTTATTGTGATCCACACAATCAAAGGCTTTGGCATAGTCAATAAAGCAGAAATAGATGTTTTTCTGGAACTGTCTTGCTTTTTTGATGATCCAGTGGATGTTGGCAATTTGATCTCTGGTTCCTCTGCCTTTTCCAAAACCAGCTTGAACATCAGGTAGTTCACGGTTCACAAGGCCTTTACAGTCCGCTGTTAATAAGTCATGGCTGTGAGCTGCCCTGGAAGGGGCATGACCATGGGCTAGGCACTATCTGTACCTGAGGCTGATAGCTGAAGACTGCCTGCTGACAGCGCTTCCAGCAGCTGGAGTTACAAGCTCTTTCCTGAGCGAGAATCTAGGTAGCATATCCTGACCTTCACTGTGTGTGAGGCCATATCTGAAGAATTTTGTTGGAAGTCTCCTCCTTTGTAGTATCATAGTATCAGCTCCATTGTCATTGTGTGTTATTGGGTACAAGGCTTAACCATTCACTAACTGTATTCTTTGAGAGCTCTTTGACTTTGATTAGCTGATATGAGATCCCACATAATATCTCCTTAGACTAAAGGACCCACTTTATGGCAAAGGAGATGAGACAACCTGTAGTTGAATATAGGATCCACTGGTTCTACTATATATAGCACAAACCAGGAGCTATTAGCCTGAAAATGTGGTGGAATGGCTTTTTGAAGCTTTTGTTGAAGTGCTAGCTGGGAGGTGACTTCCAGGTGAGAAAGGGTTACTGTTCTTTAGAATATTGTATATATCTTAAAGTGATGATTATTGTATAGAGCTATGTCACAAGTTGTTAGAATGCATATGTTCAGGAACTAAGGAAAAGAAATAATAGTATATTCCTGCTCAGCCATCCAAAAGACCCACTTGGAGAACTTCTCTTCCTATCTTTGCATCTTTAGAATCTGCGGGTTGGGAGTTCTGAATTTCCAGCAGGGTGGGTCTTTCCACAACAACAACTAAACAACAACACATTGTTGTTTAGTCACTAAGCCATGTCCGACTCTTTTGTGACCCCATGGACTCTAGCCCACCAGTCTCCTCTGTCCATGGGATTTCTCAGACAAGAATACTGGAGTGGGCTGCTGTTTCCTTCTCCAGAGGATTTTCCCAACCCAGGGATCAAACCCATGTCTCCTGCATTGGCAGGCAGGTTCTTTCCCACTGAGTCACCAGGGGAGCCCACCAAAGAGCATAGAGTACCTCTAAACCTAAAGCTACAGCTGCTTCCTGGTCACTTTGTGATCCTTGTCCTTCTTCAACAGTTGGTAGGCAAAGAAAATAATTATCACAGTGGAAGGGGTAATGCCTTTCATCATCACGAAGAGGTAGAACTTGATATCTAAAGGAGCAGGGAGAAATGGGTTTGCTTCTCAGGTGATCTGCCATGGCATCTCCAGAGAAGGCAATGGCACCCCACTCCAGTACTCTTGCCTGGAAAATCCCATGGATGGAGGAGCCTGGTAGGCTGCAGTCCACGGGGTTGCTAAGAGTTGGACACGACTGAGCGACTTCACTTTCACTTTTCGCTTTCATGCATTGGAGAAGGAAGTGGCACCCCACTCCAGTGTTCTTGCTTGGAGAATCCCAGGGATGGTGGAGCCTGGTGGGCTGCTGTCTATGGGGTCGCACAGAACTGGACATGACTGAAGTGACTTAGCAGCAGCAGCAGCAGCCATGGCATCTCTTATTATTTTCCTGCCTGATTTAACTGTAAATAGATGAAAATAGCAACCATAGCCTGAGAATGACCTTATCCCTGTTCACATTGAGGGTCTGTGTTACTACACCAGGCAAATCTATATCAATGGAAACCTTTGCCAATGCAGAGGGAAATCTAGAATGAGTGGTAAAGTGAGGAGATTATGAGTATCTGACCTTGTGATCCAGTGCAGCAGCAGAGGGCTGTAGTCTCTCACATTGACCTTCCTTTTGTAACTTTCCCCAGGGATTATAAGCACCAGAATATAGGAGAAGCTGTGGCTGGATGGTGTGAACTCACCATGACAGCAGACTAAACCTGAGCAGTACCAGGTGTGGATGGCATTCATTGCTATTGACGACCCACGCATTTGTGCTTTTCCAGGTTAGTGCATCTAGCCTTGAGCTGCTGCCAGTGTGGTTGATACTGCTCACAGCTGGACCCAACCCTGGAGAACTGCCTTTGGCCATTAGTTGCAGCCTCATCCAGTAACTCGTGGGAAGAAATCCTCCTCTACAGTGGCCCAAAACTAGTGACTGACTGCTTTGGAGATACAAAGCCTCTCTCAAGGTGGGTCAGGTCTCAGGTGCAGTAGTGCTGTGTGCCTAGTCTGTGTCTCTGTGCAGTACTTTAGCTGAAACCATTTCCTTATATATGTATGTATCTTTATTTTTCTGTATGTAAATATTTATATACATATTTCTGGGTGGGGCTCCAAATCACTGCAGATGGTGACTGCAGCCATGAAATTAAAAAACAGTTTGATTCTTGGAAGAAAAGCTATGACCAATCTAGACAGCATATTAAACAGCAGAGATATTACCTTGCCAACAAAAGTCCATCTAGACAAAGCTATGGTTTTTCCAGTAGTCATGTGTGGATGTGAGAGTTGGGCTATAAAGAAAGCTAAGCACCAAAGTTGATGCTTTTGAACTGTGGTGTTGGAGAAGACTCTTGAGAGTCCCTTGGACTGCAAAGAGATCCAACCAGTCCATCCTAAAGGAAATCAGTACTGACTATTCATTGGAAGGACTGATGCTGAAGCTGAAGCTCCAGTACTTTTGCCACCTGATGTAAAGAACTGACTTATTGAAAAAGACCTTGATACTGGGAAAGATTAAAGGCAGAAGGAGAAGAGGTTGACAGAGGATGAGATGGTTGGATGGCATGAACGACTTGATGGACATGAGTTTGAGCAAGCTCTGGGAGTTGGTAATGGATAGGGAAGTCTGGTTTGCTGCAGTCCATGGGGTTTCAAGAGTTGGGCACAACTGAGCGACTGAACTGATATATATATATATATATATATTTTTTTTTTTTTTGGTTGCTTCGGGTCTTAGTTGTAGGGCGTGGACTCTTCAGTCTTTGTTGCGGCATGTGAGATCTTTAGTTGCAGCATGCAAACTCTTAGTTGCAGCATATGGGATCTAGTTCTTGGACTTGGGATAGAACCTGGGCTCCCTGCATTGGGAGCTTGGGGTCTTAGCCACTGGACCACCGGGGAAGTCCCCTGAAAGTATTTCTTTGCTTAGCATCTTTCCTTTTACTACCATGCCCCCCTCATATCCTGATGGCTTTCTGCTGAGAACACTTCTTCAGCAAATCACATACATGAGAGTCCTTGCTCTGCTTCTAGGGATCCCAACTAATACGGTCTCCTCTTCTCTATCTCCAGAAAGAAAATTCCTGGGGAAGAATTCTTAATGGCCTGGTATGCTTTGGTATGCAATAGAGAATTAACCTTACCTGAAGAGAGGTCAGGGGCTTCCTGGGTGGTGCTCGTGGTAAAGAACCTGCCTGCCAGTGCAGGAGATGTAAGAGATGGGGGTTTGATCCCTGGGTCAGGAAGATCCCCTGGAGGAGGGCGTGGTAGGCCACTCCAGTATTCTTGCCTGGAGAATCCCCATGGACAGAGGAGCCTGGTGGGCTACAGTCCATAGGGTCACAAAGAGTTGGACATGACTTAAGTGACTTAGCATGCACACACACAAAGAGAGATCTGGCCTTTCCCCTCAACCACAGGGAGGTGATCTTGGGATGTCCTGCCTGACAGAAGTGTTTTTGTCTGAGGGTTTTGGCCCACAAGTTAGCAATCTAAAAATGTGATTTTTGATGGGAACTTTGGGCTGCTTGATACCAGTTTTGTCTCCAGAAGGTACTGGAGATTAAAGATAACAGCCCATCGTCTTGAAATGGCTGAGGAATAAAGGTCAACCACATAGACAGTATATGATGGAGCCCCAAAGAAAACTCTAAATACCAAATATTGGGGTAAGCATCCATGGCTGGCCACGCATATTGTCACACACCATAGCCATAAAGAGTTAACACCGTCCATGGCTCTGTGTGAAGAGGACAACCTGAAGCTCTGCATTTGGACCCATCCTGGACTCTGTCCTATGCATGTGTCTCTTCCCTTGGCTGATTTTAATCCCTGTATTAATCTGTAACTGTGAGTGTAGTAGCTTTCAGAGCATCCTGAGCCCCTCCAGTGAATTATCAAAACTGAGGGTGGTTAGGGGAATTCCCCACATTTGCAGCTGGTATCCTAAGGGGCAGCTGTCTTGTGTGGACACTGTTCCTCCTAAGTGTTCAGTTGGCTAAACTCTCATATCTGGCTTGGATCTCATCTCCACCTCTGGAACCATCATCACTAGGGCTAAGTGAATGCCACCCAGCAGTACACTTGATTGGAGTTGGGAGGGAGGGGAGTTGGCAGAGTGGACAAAAAGATATTTAGTTTCAGCAGCATTTTCTGGGACGTGGCATCTGCCCTGCCCAGACCAAAGTTGGCTTCTCTATTCAGATTATTGCTAATGCTGCTTCCTCTGCTTTCTTCTCTTTCCTGCATCAGGGACAGACACTCCCCCTCCTTTCAGATGCCCAGTGTATGCTTTTATTGACACATCTAATACTATTTTGCTTGAAAATCAGTGATGTCTTAGTATTAAATCTTTGTTTATCTGATGCAAAGATATGACTCCTATACTATTTTTATCTCTGATATTGAGTTTCTAAAGTGTTTTGTTACCTTGAAATTTCTGTGTAAATAGAGGTAGTATGGCATCCATAGGATTGTGTTTATAATTTTTAAAGATCTGTGGTAATTTTCTTATAAATTTTTATTATCCTAGTTCATAATATCACTTCATCCTTAGTTTCCCCTGTTACAGGTGTTAGTTGATGTTGGGAGCTGGGAGAAGGCTCCATGACTATTTCCCAAGGATATGAGGGAAATTTAATTTGGAATTTGAATACCAGCAGATTTTAAACACAAGTTCTCTTTCACTTAGGATTTAGTTTAGGAACTGGGGTAATCATCTGTAGACCAATTGAGAGAGTAAAAAGGTGAACACTAAGAAACCAAGACACAGATTGAGAAGAGTCGACATTATCGAGAGATTTCACTAAAATTCTGAATGAGAAAGGACTGGTTAGCATTAGAACATCACAGTAGCAAAGTCTTGTATTTTATTTTCATTTTCCTATACATATATTAAAGTAAGCTTAACTATATATGCATAAGTGAATTTTTTGCTTAACTGATAATAAATCTATATATTTTATTCCATAATATAAGCCTGTTTTTTCCTCCGCTGCTTTACTGACAACAGATCCAGTTCAGCACCTTATTAGCTAAGTGTCTTGGGACCCTTTACTGTACGTCTTTGAGTTTTAGTTTCCTGTCTGTAAAATAGCAGTAAGTCTAAGTACCCTGTCAGCGCTTGGGAGCATTATAGATAATTTATGAAAAGCACCTAGGCCAGTAGAGGTGCTCAGTAAATGCAGTTATTACTATTAGCTCTCATAACATTTTGAGTTTAAAAAATAATCTCACCAAGTATTCTTAAGGAGACACCACTCTGGCATACTAATTGGATGTACCAGTTAATCAGAACCCTCTTTTGAATGTATCCAAGTAAACACCATTCCTTTCGGGTTTCCATCCTGTCTGTATCATGGGTTACTTCTTGAGGATTGAGCTTTTATTGGCTTTTGCCTCTGCTGGCCCTGCTCTTTTGAAGGTACCAATACCCTCAACCTGACGTTCAGCTCCACCAGGTTCCTGACCATCTTGCAGCCATTGCTTTTATCTTTGTTTCTAACAGGTAATTTTGAAAATCAGATTCAAACCAGAGTTGTTGGAATATGGGATTAGTCCTATTTCCTTAAGCCTGGATTTTGTGTGCCTGGGAAGAGCCCTGGCTTCTCATATGCCCTAGAGCCCAGGCTCTGCTTATTTCTCTGTGTTCTTCCAGTCCATTTGACTGGATTTCTGCTTCCATTAACTATTCAGATCTCGAGTTCCCCTTTGGAACAGGAGCACTAAACCAAATCCATGTGGTGAGACCCTCTGAGCCTACTCTTGAGATGTGAATCCTGTGCTCCGTAAATCTAGGCTTGGTTCGTTTTCTCATCCCAAGACCCCAGACCACCACCTCTTCTGAGTTCATTATTTTTCATTTCTATACCCTTGCCCTCTGAAATGGACCAATTCTCACTGCCAGTGTGAGTCAGTGAGGAATTTGCTATTTGAACACTAGCTTGAATTCCTTATTGCCAAATTCAGACTTAAACTGAAGAAAGTAGGGAAAACCACTAGACCATTCAGATATGACCTAACTCAAATTCCTTATGATTATACAGTGGAAGTGAGAAATAGATTTAAGGGACTAGAGCTGATAGAGTGCCTGATGAACTATGGACAGAGGTTCATGACATTGTACAGCAGACAGGGATCAAGACCATCCCCATGGAAAAGAAATGCAAACAAGCAAAATGGCTGTCTGGGGAGGCCTTACAAATAGCTGTGAAAAGAAGAGAAGCGAAGAGCAAAGGAGAAAAGGAAAGATATAAGCATCTGAATGCAGAGTTCCAAAGAATAGCAAGGAGAGATAAGAAAGCCTCCCTCAGCGATCAGTGCAAAGAAATAGAGGAAAACAACAGAATGGGAAAGGCTAGAGATCTCTTCAAGAAAATTAGAGATACCAAGGGAACATTTCATGCAAAGATAGGCTCGATAAAGGACAGAAATGGTATGGGCCTAACAGAAGCAGAAGATATTAAGAAGAGGTGGCAAGAATACACAGAAGAACTATACAAAAAAGAGCTTCAGGACCCAGATAATCATGATGGTGTGATCACTCACACTCACCTAGAGCCAGACATCCTGGAATGTGAAGTCAAGTGGGCCTTAGAAAGCATCACTAAGAACAAAGCTAGAGGAGGTGATGGAATTCCAGTTGAGCTATTTCAAATCCTGAAAGATGATGCTGTGAAAGTGCTGCACTCAATATGCCAGCAAATTTTGGAAAACTCAGCAGTAGCCACAGGACTGGAAAAGGTCAGTTTTCATTTCAATCCCAAAGAAAGGCAATGCCAAAGGATGCTCAAACTACCACACAATTGCACTCATCTCACACACTAGTAAAGTAATGCTCAAAATTCTCCAAGCCAGGCTTCAGCAATACGTGAACTGTGAACTTCCAGATGTTCAAGCTGGTTTTAGAAAAGGCAGAGGAACCAGAGATCAAATTGCCGACATCTGCTGGATCATGGAAAAAGCAAGAGAGTTCCAGAAAAACATCTATTTCTGCTTTATTGAATATGCCAAAGCTGTTGACTGTGTGGATCACAATAAACTGTGGAAAATTCTGAAAGAGATGGGAATTCCAGACCACCTGACCTGCCTCTTGAGAAATCTGTATGCAGGTCAGGAAGCAACAGTTAGAACTGGACATCGAACAACAGACTGTTTCCAAATAGGAAAAGGATTATGTCAAGGCTGTATATTGTCACCCTGCTTATTTAACTTCTATGCAGAGTACACCATGAGAAACGCTGGACTGGAAGAAGCACAAGCTGGAATCAAGATTGCCAGGAGAAATATCAATAACCTCAGATATGCAGATGACTGAGGCAGAAAGGGAAGAGGAACTAAAAATCCTCTTGATGAAAGTGAAGGCGGAGAGTGAACAAGTTGGCTTAAAGCTCAACATTCAGAAAACTAAGATCATGGCATCTTGTCCCATCACTTCATGGCAATAGAGGTGGAAACAGTGTCAAACTTTATTTTTTGGGGCTCCAAAATTACTGCAGTTGGTGATTACAGCCATGAAATTAAAAGACACTTACTCCTTAGAAGGAAATTTATGACCAACCTAGATAGCATATTGAGAAGCAGAGACATTACTTTGCCAACAACGTTCTGTCTAGTTAAGGCTATGGTTTTTCTAGTGGTCATGTATGGATGTGAGAGTTGGACTATAAAGAAAGCTGAGTGCCAAAGAATTGATGCTTTTGAACTGTGGTATTGGAGAAGACTCTTGAGAGTCCCTTGGACTGCAAGGAGATCCAACCGGTCCATTCTAAAGGAGATCAGTCCTGAGTGTTCATTGGAAAGACTGACGCTAAAGCTGAAACTCCAGTACTTTGGCCACCTCATGAGAAGAGTTGAGTCATTGAAAAAGACTGATGCTGGGAGGGATTGGGGGCAGGAGGATAAGGGGACGACAGAGGATGAGATGGCTGGATGGCATCACCGACTCGATGGACATGAGTTTGGGTGAATTGTGGGAGTTGGTGATGGACAGGGAGGCCTGCTACAGTCCATGGTGTCACAAAGAGTTGGACATGACTGAGTGACTGAACTGAACTGAACTTGCAGCCCCATGACCCAAGCTATATGTAGATCTGTTCCTCCTATTGCCTCCTGGAATCATGCCCCAGTGTACCTCAGGGTCAAACTGATACAAGCGTCAGGATTGATAAATGCACTCAGGTGTTATATCTTTTAAAAATTCACATAAATTACATTCTATATAGAGCTTTGTAGAGCTGCGTGCTATCTACTGTATTACATGTGTTCTTTTAAAATCTTCCAATTGTCTAATTTTGTGACAGTCATTCTAGTTTGTTACTGAGTTGCAAATTCCATTTTGTTTTAGAGCCCTAGGAAAATTGCACATGTTGTTTTAATTAGTATCAATTTGGTTGTCAGATTTTCAAGATGAAGCCTTTGTGTTTCAGGATTATTTCAAGCTAGGGCATTGAAATAATTGGGGATTTTTCAAGAATCACTCTTTATGACCCAATTTTAAAGTTGTTTTAAATGGTAACATTAAAAAGAATTATTAACAAGTCTCTATCTCTTTGGTCTACAGAATCTCAAAGTTATATAAAAAACTAATTGCTAGCCAAAAATATCAGTTTTCACTGTGTAAAATACAGCATCAACTCACTTGTCTGCATTGGGAGAAGCAGAGGTTGAGTAATCCAAAAAGAATTTATATTTGTCTTTTGGATGCTTTTGTCCTTAAATTTGAATATGAGTGAGTCTGATGTCTAGGGAATTCATGTCAAAATAATGAAGCTGTATTATAAAGATCTCAAATAGGTAAGTTGATGTGTTCAACTTTTTTTTTTTTAAGTTGCTTTCCCAGGTTGAAAGAAGCAAGTTAAGCTGAACTATATTCCTCGTTGGAAAATTAGAATATTGAACACAGATGTTAAATCATGGGTCTGGGAAGAATTCTGTAGCAGATTAGAAGCTGCTGAAGTAGGGATTTTTAGATCTCTATTGGGTTACAAATTTAGATCCCTATTGGGAAACAACAACGAAAAAGGAAGATGGATTATGCCATAGAAAGAAAAATTAGAGAAAATACGCAGAAATTCTGTAAATAGAACAGGGATGTTGTCTTGCCCAGTATTATTTTGGCTTAGAATATACATACCAAATTCTGCATATTGCACATCAAGGACGTAGAGGTAAATTGGAGAAGAAAGTAAAATAATGAACTAATGAAATAAAAACTTTGAAGATTAGGGCATTTCTTCCGTCTAGTATGTGAGAAATGCACATATACAGAATATTTTTTTAAAATGCTCTTTTGTATCATTTGAATAGTTTTTTTTAACCATATGTTTCTTTTACTACCCAACAACAAACTTGAAAATAGACACCTTGAATTTGAAAATATATAGAATTTGACAGTAACAGCAAATGTTTCTCCTAATGGTAAGTACTTAACACTCAACCTAGTGAGTTTAGGTTACCACAGAATTTCTAAAGTAAAAGACAGAATACTTTGTTTATACCTTTCCAACTAGATAGTACATGCCTTAAGGCAAATTACTCTATCATAGATCTTTATACCCATCACAGGCTCTAGGGAAACACCTTGCACATAGCAGGTGTTTCTTTTTGAATGAGTGAAGGCATGAATACGGAATGCATGAGTATCTCTGGTTAAGTCTGGATGCCCCAAATAACAAGAACACGGTAAATTGATCATTTCAGCAATTTTACTGCCCCACCAGATTGCCTCTGCCATGGTAATTGTGTGATCTGCAAGAACAGTTACAGCTATTGTAGTTTACTTCATTTATATTCTAGTGAAATGAAGTCGCCCTGTCATGTCTGACTCTTTGTGACCCCATGGACTGTAGCCTACCAAGCTCCTCTGTCCATGGGATTTTCCAGGCAATAACACTGCAGCGGATTGCCATTTCCTTCTCCAGGCGATCTTCCTGACCCAGGGATCAA
The DNA here is from genome assembly GCF_014754425.2 of Oryx dammah. Taxonomy (NCBI): domain Eukaryota; kingdom Metazoa; phylum Chordata; class Mammalia; order Artiodactyla; family Bovidae; genus Oryx; species Oryx dammah. The sequence continues at coordinate 48,557,376 of NW_024070210.1, forward strand.
ACCCAGGTCTCCCACATTGTAGACAGACGCTTTACTGTCTGAGCCACCAGGGAAGTCCTATTTATATTCTAACTTGTTTACAAAAAAATATTTAGATGGCACCAGAATTGCTTTATTGACCTTACCACTTGTTTAACTGGTTTTTTTTAAGATCCTAACCATTGCAACACGCTGTGCCATGTATGTTCAGTTTTCCTTTCATAGTGGTTCATGGTTTGGTAACACTTTCTTTGCCTCAGCACATGTACTACTCTCATTTAACTATGCCATGCCATCTTTGTTGTAAATATATACAACACAAATATGTACATGTATATATGTGTATGTATAGGGCTTCCCAGGTGGCACTAGTGGTAAAGAATCTGTCTGCTGTTATAGGAGATGTGTGAGATGTGGGTTCGATCTCTGGGTTGAGAAGATCCCCTGGAGAAGGAAATGGAAACCCACTGCAGTATTCTTGACTGGAAATTTCCATGGGCAGAGGAGCCTGGCAGGCTACAGTCCATGGGTTGCAAAGAGTCAGACACGATTGAGCACACATACACACATACATATATGACACAGGAGATAGTCCTTTACATTTCTAACTGTATTTATTTTAACATCGTTAGAAGGGAACATTTCATGCCAAGAGGGGCACAATAAAGGACAGATATGATATGGACCTAACAGAAGCAGAAAGTATTAAGAAGAGGTGGAAAGAATACGCAGAACTGTATAAAAAATGTGTTAATGTCTTAGATAGCCATGATTGTGTGATCACTTACCTAGAGCCATACATCCTGGAGTGTGAAGTCAAGTGGGCCTAATGAAGCATTACTATGAACAAAGCTAGTGGAGGTGATGGAATTCCAGCTGAACTATTTCAAATCCTAAACGATGATGCTATTAAAGTGCTGCACTCAATATACCAGCAAATTTGGAAAACTCAGCAGTAGCCACAGGACTGGAAAAGGTCAGTTTTCATTCCAGTCTCAGAGAATGGCAAGGCCAATGAATGTTCAAACTACCATACATTTGTGCTCATTTCACATGCTAGTGAGGTTATACTCAAAATCCTTTAACCTAGTTAGGCTTCAGCATTACATGAACTGAGAACTTCCAGAAGTACCAGCTGGATTTAGAAAAGGCAAGGGAACCTGAGATCAAATTGCCAACATCTGCTGGATCATAGAAAAAGCAAAGGAATTTGAAAAAGAAAAACATCTACTTCTGCTTCGTGGACTACACTAAAGCCTTTGACTGTGTGAATCACCATAAACTGTGAAAAATTCTTAAAGAGATGCGAATTCCAGACAACTTTACCTGACTCCTGAGAAACCTGTATGCAAGTCAAGAAGCAACAGTTAGAACATGACATGAAACAATGAACTAGTTCAAAATTGGGAAAGGAGTACGTCAAGGCCATATATTGTCACCTGCTTATTTAACTTATATATGCAGAGTACTTCACATGAAATGCTGGGCTGGATGAAGCTCAAGCTGGAATCAAGTTTGCTGGGAGAAACATCAATAACATCAGGTATGCAGATGATACCACCCTGATAGCAGAAAGCAAAGAGGAACTAAAGACCCTCTTGAGGAAGGTGAGAGAGAGTGAAAAACCTGCCTTAAAACTCAGCATTCAAAAAACTAAGATCATGGCATCCAGTCCCATCACTTTATGGCAGGCAGATGGGGAATAAATGGAAACAGTGACAGACTTGTTCACTGTGGATGGTGACTGCAGCTATGAAATTAAAAGACTTTTGCTCCTTGGAAGAAAAGCTATGACAAACCTAGACAGCATATTAAAAAGCAGAGACATTACTTTGCTGACTAAGGTCTGTATAGTCAAAGTAATGATTTTTCAGTGGTCATGTACAGATGTGAGAGCTGGACCGTAAAGAAGGCTGAGCACCAAAGAAGTGATGCTTTCAAATTGTACTGGAGAAGACTCTTGAGAGTTCCTTGGACTGCAAGGAGATCAAACTAGTCAATCCTAAAGAAAATCAACCCTGAATATTCATTGTAATGACTGATGCTGAAGCTCCAATACTTTGGCCACCTGCTGCGAAAAGCCGACTCATTGGAAAAGACCTTGATGCTGGAAAAGATTGAGGGCAGGAGGAAAAGGGGGAGACAGAGGATGAGATGGTTGGATGACATCATTGACTCAATTAACATGAGTTTGATCAGACTCTAGGAAATAGAGAAGGACAGGGAAGCCTGGCATGCTGCAATCCATGGGTTGCAGAGAATGGCACATGACTAAGCAACTGAACGACTAATTTATTAATAACAAGAATTGATTTACTGGCATGTAGCTAGCTAGGCATTTAAGAAATTACTTTTTTCTTTGGTTTCTTAGCAATCACATTGATGACCTTTCAGGAAAGTTAATATTTAGCAGTAATAACTAACATTTATCTTCCCGGCACTATGCTTGGCTCTTTAAATACCTTATTTCTTTATTTTAAAATTTTAATAAATGCACATGTTATTTTATATACACTCAAATATATACATATATTTACAAATATACATATATTTATACATGTATGTATAAATATATAATATATTTACAAATATACATATATTTATACATGTATGTATAAATATATA